>NC_090740.1:5683608-5741108 GCF_036898095.1 Palaemon carinicauda
GCTATTTTTCCCTATTGGAGCCCCTGGGCTTATAGCATCTTGCTTTTCCAATTAGGGTTGTAGCTTGGATAGTAATAATGATAATAATAAAGCAAATTAGGGTCACGCGTGGCTATTTTTATTAGTTTGTAGTACTTATTGTCAGGTACCAGAATAAAAACTGTTGTTAAATCCCCTTTGAAACTCCATGTTTCGTAGATCGGCAAAGCGGTCACCTTGGCAGCTAAGATTTAAAAATTCCTTACGTAAATGTTAGAACTGCATTGTGCCAATTTCTCTCTCTCTCTCTCTCTCTCTCTCTCTCTCTCTCTCTCTCTCTCTCTCTCTCTCTCACGTGATGTAACCATACGACAGGATCGTACCCGAATGAATGCTAAGAGAGAGAGAGAGAGAGAGAGAGAGAGAGAGAGAGAGAGAGAGAGAGAGAGAGAGAGAGAGAGAGAGAAAACAGCCTGGTACTGTAGTCTTATTTTGGGACGTGTTTTTCATTGGTCTGATCTATCTGAGAAGACTGGGGGCTTTGAGAGATTTTACACAAAGAATAGTATATATGTTGATTGCAAAGGGTCTCTCTCTCTCTCTCTCTCTCTCTCTCTCTCTCTCTCTCTTCTCTCTCTCTCTCTCTCTCTCTCTCTCTCTCAGAGTTAATGTATATCTTTTAAGTTTTAGCGGTGATAATTATCTCTTGCACAATGGAGTTTAGTTACATACAAATGTCAAATTATGTTTACAGTAGAAGGGGTTGACTGAGATACATGAGTGTACAATATTTTTAACTAACCTTTCTAACTTATTCATTATTCCCAAGAAT
This sequence comes from Palaemon carinicauda, assembly GCF_036898095.1. Classification (NCBI taxonomy): domain Eukaryota; kingdom Metazoa; phylum Arthropoda; class Malacostraca; order Decapoda; family Palaemonidae; genus Palaemon; species Palaemon carinicauda. The sequence goes on from NC_090740.1 coordinate 5,684,420, forward strand.
GTATAAAAACATTATTATTATGATTATTATTATTATTATTATTATTATTATTATTATTATTATTATTATTATTATTATTATTATTATTACAGTATTATTATTATTGTTATTATTATTATTATTATTATTATTATTATTATTATTATTATTAGCTAAGCTAAAACCTTAAAAAAGCAGGATGCTACAAGACCGAGGGTTCCAACAGGGAAAAATAGCCAGTGAGGAAAGGAAATGCTTTAGTTAAAGTATATAAGAAGTAATAAATAATGAATATAAGACCAGCAACAACGTTAAAATCTCCTCAATATAAAACCATTCTCAGCAAATTCGAACTCTCGTGATTGGGAAAAAGCTTGACAATCTTATAATTGCTATTGTTCAGTTTTTTTCTTTTTCCCGTTATCTTGAAATTGCGACTTAACAATGAGAGTGTGGCGTACGTGACACACACACACACACACACACACACACACACATACACACACATCGTTTGTCCTTAAGGAAAAATGCGCAAATCGTGTGTAGTAGGACGGGAAGTGATACTGTTTATGTTTGTTTGTTTTGTACATTTAAAAGATACTATGACGAAAATATTGTTTTCGTAAAATTCTTTATTATTATTATTATTATTATTATTATTATTATTATTATTATTATTATTTATTAAAGGGGTTTGAAATAGGACAGTCCAACGTTCACAATTAAAAGTTCTTTTGTTAAAATTATGTTCTAAATAACTACTTTCTCTACCCTTAGAGAGAGAGAGAGAGAGAGAGAGAGAGAGAGAGAGAGAGAGAGAGAGAGAGGTGTTATAGCTAAGAAAGGGGAGGGCCGCGTACAATATTACAGTACACACACACACACACACACACACACACACACACATATATATATATATATATATATATATATATATATATATATATATATATATATATATATATATTTATATATATATATATATATACATACATACATACATACATACATACATACATACATATATACAAAGAGAGAGAGAGAGAGAGAGAGAGAGAGAGAGAGAGAGAGAGAGAGAGAGAGGAGAGAGAGAGAGAGAGAGAGAGATAATGATTATTTTTCTTCCGGCTTTGTTAATTTCTTTGGGATCAGTAGAAGTTTTCATAATCGGCTAGAATATTTCTGCCCTTGCTCGAGGCTACTGCGTCGTCTCAGAGTCCAATGCTAGCTCAAGGTCTATAGACTTTGTGCTCACAGCCATGGACGACCTTAAACCATTCTTATTAAGGTTACTCACCTTTTTAAGCTTTTGTTATTATATTATTATTAGCCAGTTCTGGTTTAATCTCTTGGTATGATATTATTACCCAAGCTACAATCCTCGTTGGAAAAGCAGGATGCCATAAGCCCAAGGGTTCCAGTAGGGAAAAATAGCCCATCGAGAAAGGAAACAAGGAAATAAACTGCTAAAGAAGTATTGAAGAATTACAATAAGATATTTCAAGAACAGTAATAACATTAGAATAGATCTTTCTTATATAATTTAAAAAAAACAAGGGAAGAAAAATAAGATAAAATTAGAGTTATGATATTAGTATTAGCCAATCCTGGTTGGAAAAGCAGGATGCCATAAGCCCAAGGGCTCCAATAGGGAAAAATAGCCCAGTGAGGAAAGGAAACGAGGAAATAAACCACAAGAGAAGTGATGAACAATTAAAATGAAATATATCTAGAACATTAACAGCATTAAAATAGATCTTTCATACATTAACTTAGAAAAAGTAAGGGGAAGAGAAATAATGTAGATTAGAGTACTCGGGTCTACCCTCAAGAAAGAGCACTCTCCCCCAAGACCAGGATACAGAGGCTATGGCACTACCCGAGGCCAGGGAACAATGGTTTGATTTTGAGAGAGAGAGAGAGAGAGAGAGAGAGAGAGAGAGAGAGAGAGAGAGAGAGAGAGTGTGTGTGTGTGTGCGTGTGCGTGCGTGCGTGCAAGACCAGGATACAGAGGCTATGGCACTACCCGAGACTAGAGAACAATGGTTAGAGAGAGAGAGAGAGAGAGAGAGAATTAAACATTGCTGTTCCTGTAAATGGTAGAGTTCCTTTAGTGGACCAAAAAATATTATTGTTGTACTTCATAATATTCCTATTAATGGTTGAGTATGTGTACATTGTATTAGTACACATAGTAAGCAATCTTTTGTCATTATGTAACTTGAATTTGTTCTATATTTATTTTAGAAATTTTTCATGTAATAGAATATTACATGATTTAGAAAAATGTGAATCACAATTTAATGACTTAACTATACCTAACACATGTTTTTTCTTTCCCTTAGTTACAATGCCATCAAGACCTGGTTCCAGAGCGGCAACAGCAAAGTGGATATCGGCCCTGGTCTCCACATGGTAGCAGCAGCAGAAGCGGGTGTCCTCACACTAGTCATGACGAACCCCATTTGGGTTGTTAAAACTAGGTATGTGACGTGGAGAGGTGCTTAGCTGTGGTATAAAATATGTTTCTATCTGTATATAATATGAGATTTGGGTGCCAGATTAGTATGAGGCCTACCGTTTTTTATTCTGGTTTAGTATCTGGCCTACCTTGCTTGTTAGGTTAGGTTGGGCCACATACTAAAACAGATGGAATTTCGTAGGCCATATTCGAAAGGTAGGCCACGAACTTAAGTGGCACCGAGATTTTTATCTCTCAGGGAAGGGCTTATATGTGTTCGAGATTTGTATCTCTCAGGGAAGGGCTTATATGTGTTCGAGATTTGTATCTCTCAGGGAAGGGCTTATATGTGTTCGAGATTTGTATCTCTCAGGGAAGGGCTTATATGTGTTCGAGATTTGTATCTCTCAGGGAAGGGCTTATATGTGTTCGAGATTTGTATCTCTCAGGGAAGGGCTTATATGTGTTCGAGATTTGTATCTCTCAGGGAAGGGCTTATATGTGTTCGAGATTTGTATCTCTCAGGGAAGGGCTTATATGTGTTCGAGATTTGTATCTCTCAGGGAAGGGCTTATATGTGTTCGAGATTTGTATCTCTCAGGGAAGGGCTTATTTGTGTTTATTCTTCCAGAATGTGCTTACAGTATTCAGAAGTTCCTGGCAAAGTGTTGCAAGAGTCTGTTAGATACAATGGGATGATGGATGCGTTTGTTAAAACCTACAAGTATGAAGGTGTTCGTGGACTTTACAAGGTAGGTAAAACACAGTATTTTGTTTTAATTTTGATAGTGTTGGGTATTTTGTCTCCTCAGTGCGTTGAATTATGAAATTTGTAATTTGTTAAGATGTAATTTTTCATATATATCTAATATATCCTTAACATTTCTAGGGTTTTGTTCCCGGCATTTTTGGAGTGTCACACGGAGCACTCCAATTTATGGCTTACGAAGAACTGAAGTCTTCTTACAACAGATATCATAATATGCCAATTGATACTAAGTTGGTAAGTGCGCATGGCATACTTTTTTAGTGATATACCATATCTTATCTTGTGGCTCATCTTTTCTCACAGACTTTGAGATTCTGTTGCGAGTGCACTTTGTTTCATGCCTCAAGAGGCTAGTATAATTCCATTTCACTTGCGTTGTATCTCTTATCACAAGCTCCAAATCATGACGGTGAATCTTTGTTGATTACACCTTTTGAGATTATCAGAGGTGAATTAGTTGTGTTAAACTTCCACCTTTATTCAATTCAATTTCTTTTCAAATGTTAAAACTTATTTTTAAATTTATTTTTTAGTTAAGATTTTAGGTTGGATAGTAATTTACATGCACTAGTAGGGTGTAATTGGCTGTGTAGTTGGTACAATTTAACCTTATGAGACTTAGGCTGTCAAATGATGTGTACCAAGGTAGAGGAGTACCTTGTGTAATGCTGTGAACTCCTCGGAGGAGGAAATGCCCTTTGAATGGCAGATGAGTCTCCTCTTCTTTACAACAAGGGCCATCACATACAATAAATCCTTTACTGAGGCTGCTTCCCAGGTAGTAGAAAGTGGTATTACCTGGCCACTCCTTCCCTAGATTCCAATGTTTGGGTATTCATCAAGGACTAGGGCCATATAATAGAGTTGGGGATCTCTTGTTGGGAGAAAATAACTCCAAAATGGTAGATGAACTTTGTTTCGTAGTCCAGCAGTATTCATCCTTCACTCTTGTGTGGCTCTTTGAGTAAAAGAAACCAAATTACCTAGGTCATGGGGTTCTACTGTGCTGTATATTGTTTCGCATAAAAATCAGAGAATAATATACCAAATTTTGGGGTTTTGGTTGTGCATGTATGTTTTTTAGCAATTTTTCATCGTTATTGTACGACTTAGGGTAAGGGTAGAAAAGATTCCAGCTATAGTAAGCAGCTCTCTAGGAGGACACTACAAAATCAAAGCATTCTTCTCTAGTCCTGGGTAGGGCCATAGCCTCTGTACCATGGTCTTCCACACTTTTGGGTTAGGGGTTCATGATTTAATATATTAAATCATGTTGCCATATATAAAAAATTACCATTTTCAGGCTGTGTGACTCGTGAAAACCGCACATACAAAAATTTAAGCCGTCCACAAACCAATGTGACATTTGAGTATGTTAATACACGTACAAGTTAAGTTACATGTTGTAAGGTTTTACTGCAATTTCATGGTCTACCACCAGAAATATCCTTGTCATCATTCATATTTATTTGAGCAACTATATTATTGTTTTGATTATTGCATTTAACCTCTGTATCACATGTGTCATTTTCACTTTCTGGTTTTTATTGCAATTATCATTTTATCCCAAGTGAAACAATATATATTTCCTTAACTGATAAAGAATTTTGTTTTATATTTCAGACCACAATTGAATACCTGGGATTTGCCTCCTTGTCAAAACTTTTTGCAGCTGTTACAACTTATCCCTATCAAGTACTGCGCGCCCGCATGCAGGACCAGCACACACATTACGATAATCTGCGCCATTGTATCCGAGAAACTTGGAGGTATGAAGGTCCTCAGGGATTCTACAAAGGGATGTCGCCATACCTTGTTCATGTTATGCCAAATATTTGTCTTGTGTTCATTATCTATGAAAAGGTCTCTGGGTCGTCATGATAGAAATTTTGCTCTAGTGTTTTTTTTTTTCCTTTTTTTTTGGTCTGTGATCACATTGTACGGAAGTTGATGGAAAGGGACACCCCAGTTATAATTTCTTATATCCGATGAGGTGTCATTTCAGAACTTTTGGTTTTACAAAAGAATTTTGCAGTTAGGTTCAAGTTCCAAATCAAACTAGCTGGAAGAGTCAGTGGTCTGTGTTGTGTAAAATTGGACGTTTTATTGGGTTTCTTCTATGTTTGACAAGAACATAAAGGTGTTAAAAACAAGTTTTGGTTTCATGTAGGCTATTCAAGGGTTTTTCTTATTTTCATTTTGAAGGCAGGATACTTAGTTATAATTGGCAAAATGTGGTATTACCATAGATGCTAATTTTTAGAAGGAGAAATATTTGAGAAATGGATTGGGAGTGTCCAACTACCAACCATTTTTTTACTTTATATTTATTTATTGGCCATGATTTTTTCCAATTTGATTATGATAGGGAATCATCGTCCTACTTTATGTCAGTGTGAGCTCAAAGTTGAAATGATATGATATGAACGTGAAGGAGTGACTTGTACATGTATGTGCATTTGCATACATGTGGTGCTTGTTATCAAAGGGTACGTAGCAGACTGATTGGTGTGTGATCCAAGGATACATGGTAGGTAGATTGTTTTTTTTTTATCCAAGGATACATGACAGACAGATTGGTTTGTGATCCAAGGATACATGACAGGCTGATTGTTTTTTTATCCAAGGATACATGACAGACAGATTGGTTTGTAATCCAAGGATGCATGGCAGGCAAATTGTTTTTTTTTTTTATCCAAGGATACATGACAGACATTGGTTTGTGATCCAAGGATACATGACATACAGATTGGTTTGTGATCCAAGGATACATGACAGGCTGATTGGTTTGTGATCCAAGGATACATGGCAGGCAGATTGTTTTTTTTTATCCAAGGATACATGACATACAGATTGGTTTTGTGATCCAAGGATACATGACAGGCTGATTGGTTTGTGATCCAAGGATACATGACAGACATTGGTTTGTGATCCAAGGATACATAACAGGCTGATTGCTATGTTATTCTTGGATACATAGTAGACTGATAAGTCTTCATTCTATTGATTTCATTGCTCATTAAAAGAATTGCGAACAGCTAACCTAAATTTTGAATATTTTAACTAGTGGAAAGGTTATCCCTTAAAAATGTAATAATCTTATATGAAAGAAGCAATTAGCATTAGGTGTCACATATTCTAATAAAATTATTTTTAATATTTATTGATGTAACAGTATTAATAGATGTACACTTTACCCGCTGTAAGTGGGTGAATTATTTTAATATTTTTTTTTTTATTCTTTGGCTGAAAGCTCCAACCAGGTTTTTAAGAGAATGACATTGGTCATGTTCTAATTCATTTATTTAATTAAAATAAATCTCCCAATTAAGTGGAAGGTCTCGCTATCAAGATTTACCTACCCGTTGATAGGTCGCTAAACTCGTGTGTTTTGTTAACGTCTTGATCTTCCAACTTGTGATGTCAAGCTCTAAAAAACCACATCAATCAAGATTCTTGGGGTAATTTTCGGCGCTTAGCCGAGGATTCTGAAAAGTGACTAGATTATAAGCAGAAATGCCAACTGTTTAGAATTTCATTCATTAACCCTTTTACCCCCACCATAAGGTTAAATTTCGATCACATTTTGCTATATATATTTTTTTTAAATTGCTCTAACAGGCTTAATTTTTGTCCTAGAGAGGTCAGGTTTTTCTCATTCTTTTGGAAAATGCCTGAAGTTTCTCATAAAATTATCAAAAATATATAAAAACATTTAAATAACAGTGTTTTGCAAGAACGTACCAGTACGCCCTTTTGGGGGTGAGAGGGTTAAATTGAATTCCCTGTAGACCTGGTTGATTTTTGAAGGAATTACATGTGGACTTGGTCGAGTTGAGAGATTCCATTTTATTTTTATGCTCTAACGTTTTGATTCTGTGTTGTGGTTGAGAAAAAATTACTGAGATTGGTGATGTTAGTTCTTTCCATTTTGATATAGTATTTTTTTTGTAGTCAGAAACGCATTGAAAATGTGCTGGAAGTATCAACTATGAAGCTCTGTCCTAATCTTTTTTTCCTTTCTGAAGGAAAGAAAAATTAAAGAGTTATTTTCAATAACACGTGAATGAATAGCCATGTATATTGTTTTTGTATACATGTTTATTTACTTCTGGCTCTTGGTGAAAAAAGATTGGATTGATGTAAACATAAAGAAAATTGGTACAATAAAGGAATTTAAAAGGCATTGTGCACTGGAGGAAAACTGGTCCTCACAAATAATGTATTGCTCTGAAGCTGACAGGTATGGGAATGTAAAACTAAAAATTGAATGCAAATCTATACCTAGGAAACAGGGAAATGTTTTGGTAAGTGGTTGATAGCATGAAGGAAAAATATATGAAGGGGTCTGGAAAATACACACACATATACCAAGGCACTTCCCCCAATTTTGGGGGGTAGCCGACATCAACAAATGAAACAAAACAAAAAAGGGGACCTCTACTCTCTATGTTCCTCCCAGCCTAACAAGGGACTCAACCGAGTTCAGCTGGTACTGCTAGGGTGCCACAGCCCACCCTCCCCCGTTATCCACCACAGATGAAGCTTCATAAATAAAAGGAGTAAATTGATATGGATACTAGAAGTAAGGAATAAATGTGTCTTACTCACACATCCAGTAGTAACGCACAACACAAGGGCCAAGCCTAATCAAACCTAACCCCCCACACACTTCATACCACCTAACAGGTAAATCCAAGAGATTTTGGTGTCTATTGGCCACAAGCCCAGTAAATTTTAGAAAAAACTATCGGGGAGGGACATCAGCACTGAAGGTTGTGACCCACAGTTGAAACAAGAGCATTCTCATAGGTTGATAGTTACATACCAGATGTCTGCACTGGTGCTCTGATATATAGATCATGACTTGAGTCATGTATATGCTTTGCATTATAATTTAGTTCAGCTGTTCCACAATGCTTTTTGCTATTATTTTAATTTTTATATATTCTTATGTTTGTGTGAATCAGAACGAGCGAATGTCAAGTCGATAGATATTTTCATAATTTACAAGCCTTGAAAATTTTCAATTTGCAAGTTTAAAAGAATACAAAAATAGGATAGCCTAGGTTTGCTTTCTTTTAAGATAGTGCCATTGGATTTTTCCTAATGTTATTGTAGATATAGGTTTGGAGGAAAAGTAAACGATAGAGAATCGCACAATTTTGACACCATGAAAATGAACCTTGACTGATTGGAGGGGGATCCTGCTCCTTACTAATACCCACTTTTGATTATGATTGAAATTTCTTTGTTTTCCTAGAAGGACGTTTGAGCGGTATGAGAGGTCAAGTTTTTTAAAAAGATGTGCCATGTTATAAGGATTATGTGACATTGTAGGAAGTCTGTTTTCTTACTTTTCATATTATCATTTATTATTACTTCTCCAGTATTTTGGACTTGGAATGTCATTGGGCATTTATCTTTTATGCTTTTTTACTCATGTTATTTTAATAGCAGACCCTTATTTTGGAAATGTCTTTATCCTTAAGAGATAGACCTTTTATAACACAAGAGTTACCTTTATTTAGCCCTTGTGTTGGAGATGTCTTATCATCAACACATAGACCCTTTTTAACACAGTGACCTACATGTCCCTTCTTGGGAGGTCATTAATCCTTTAACAAATTTAGTTTTTCCTGAACATGCACTGACACTTCAATTTCTTAATGTGCAACAAATAGATGAATCAATTTCTAACTTATCTTGGGCATCTGCAAGAGCAACCACTGTAGGAGTTTAATCTTATTTTGTTTGTATGTGATTTTCTTATTGCGTTAAGTTTTCCATGCAAACTATAAGTTACACATTCCTGAAATGTTTAGGTTTCCTGTTCCAATTTTTCGCAGAAGTAACTTCTATCTGACACGTAGGTATACGATTTCTTGGATAGTAAAGAGTACATCATTCCTACAGATAGAAATGCAGAATAGATTGTATTTACTCTTGGTTTCTCTGTCTTAGATGTGTTATGCATAAGGCTCAGTTTAGTTAGGATTTTTTGAGGTAGCAGAAGCATATGGATTATGTTTTCATTGACTATTGTACATGTGAAAGGTGTACAGTATTCTTATCAATTTTTGTAAGTTGCACAAAGAATATATACAGTACTTATGCACCAAGACAACACCTATGTATAATGGTGAATTGGCACTGGTGGTAAGCATTCTTGTAATCTGATATACATTACTGTATTTCTTATCCCAGTTTTGATTTTTAATCATTTCCATTTCTCTATCATTTGGTTCGGTTGTCTTTTCAAAAAATAAGGTACATAATGGTGTGACATTCATTTTTAATGTAGTTGTCACCATCATTTTTTTTTTTTTTTTGTAAATCTAAGACTCGCAAACTTTGAAAGACCATAAACTCTTAAGATCATTTTGAGAGTTGGTTTGGAAGTTCATTGTTGATAAAGAAAAACAGAACATATCTTTTCTGTCTGATAAGAACAATTGGCATTTCTTACTTCTTGTGGTCTTTCCTTTCTTGATTTTTCAATTGGCATTCATATTCATAAACATTGTTTCCTCTGAAGAAGGCATCATTTAGATGCGTATAGTGGCACCAAATACACCTTTGAGATATTTCAACTAAAAAAAAGGGGTAATAGAAATCCCATGTGGAATAGTTGTCATATGCATAATCTTGTTAATTTAAACTGGTCTTTTTCATTACAAAAGAATTCAGAATTATATGTAGCAATATTTTGTGATCAGAGTTATGTAGGTTGATACCATTTTGAGACATTTCGACAACAAAATAATTACAGCCAAAAAAAATCCCACTTGTGGATTGTCATATGCATAATCTTGTTAATGTAAGGTGGTATTTTTCATTACAAAACAATTCAGCGTTACAGGTAGTAATAATTTTAGTGATCAAAGTTGTGTAGGTTTTTAGTTTACAAGTTTTTGTGACCATACGCATGTGCAAGTTTCGGACTTTGTCGTGCCCATTTTTCTTGTAATTTATTTCATCTCTCCTTTCTTGATAGAAACTTTAGAGATGGATGTAACACAAGCCTGGAGAATTATGCAGGTCAAGTTGACGTAGATATTTTTTCTTGTTGACATTAAAACAAATTCTTCCACCATCTTTGTAATGTACTCCATATTTTGTTAGTTTTATATTCTAGTCACATGTATTGGACAGATGTTAGCATTCATTCTTGAAATAAATTTTTTGATTGGTAGATGACTTTAGAAATTTTAATTTGCTATATTAGGAGAATATTGACAAAATATGAATTTTTGTAATTGTGTGAAATTATGCTGAAGATGTCCAAATCTATATTGTGTAAGGCAAGATGAGTGAATGGAAGTTATCAGGAGACACTGTAGATAAACGGTTCGGCAAACTGAAATATACAGTGTTTTTTTTTTTATTTTTCTTAGATACTAAGACTTGTCAGGGACGAAGTGTATTCACGTTTTGTGGTAGTTATCCTTTTTGTGTGAAAGGCAGAATCGAGAATACGATCGAACACTTCGCATATTCGACAGTAACAGCCTCCTATTTTTTTTTTTTTCCTGTGTTGAGTAGACAGTCCATGTATCTGTCAGGTGATTGAGGTCCTTGTGAAAAGGAGACAGCTGTGATATTTTAGAGATTTATTTGAAGCGATATGACCCTGTCCAAAAATGGCTGATGGAAGATACTAAATTCACCTACTTTAATATGTGACAGGGAAATTTGTAGAAATTGTTGAGAGGGTTTTACGTGTTCATTACTCAATTTCTCGGTGGTATTTGTTTAGACGCACCAGTGTTTTTTTTTATGTTTATGAAGTTGCTGTATAATGACAATTCAAGTATAGTTCTTTGTATACGTGATCACCAGTCCATTTTTTATTTATTTTTATTAAACAAAATTGTACAATAAAGTGTCAGCTATCACCTGTTGATGGACATGGTTGTGGTTATATAATTCGAACACTTATATTTAAATATAAAAAAATTAAATATAAAAAATGAGCCACATATCGTTTTTTTCTTAACCCCCCCTTTGGTATTTACTGTTCTCGATCGCATTTCAATATAAAGGAAAATTGCTTCACCAGTCTCACAAGTCTCCTCTTCACAAATCCTCAAAGAAGGTAAGAGTAGTGTAGAATATGTGCTTGATAGCTTAGATTAAAACATTATGTTGCAAGTGCTTCATGCAATTTTTAGCTCCATGATAACTAAATATGATTTTATGCTTAACTGTTTAAATCTCTTGTAGATTTTAACAACTCTAATTTTCTTCAAGAGTTTATTGCTTGAAAATTTAGAGCCAAAATCAGTCGATAGTTATTGCATGCTGTGTATAAGTACATTTGGCTGCATCCTTACAAATCTATCTTCACTTGCATGCCCCTTGTTAATGCATAGCTTGTATATCCTTAATTTTTAGAATTACACATTCTTCAATAAATGGGAATACTAGATCATTGAAGAAACTAAGTTATATATTTTTCTGAATGGGGATACTGTACCTTAATATGGTAAAAGTATTTGTTTCCATGCTCGGCAAAGCTGTACTGGGCAGGACTACTAATCTGGTTTGCCTTGAGCGATCGGAAGAAAGTATCATCAGCAGCAATCCAGAGTGGCCAGCATGGTGATCAAATCTTTCCAAACGCCAGACATGTCAAAGTGCCTTTGCCCTGTAGAGGACTAGAAACGGTTGAATTTGTTACGGATATATACAGTATATATATATACATATATATATATATATATATATATATATATATATATATATATATATATATATATATTTATATTATATTTCATATTTTACACACACAGTATAGTATGTGTAAAACTCACAGGAACACCAAATACTGTCCAGTTTCTTCACCTGTTCAGGACTTCATAGGGAGCTCATACATTTTTATAAATTTTACAATATACACATGCTAATGTAGAGACAGACATCCACATAAACATATGCAGAACAAAATTACCCAAAAATGGGGCCGGCTGTATTTGCAGAAAAGAGGCTGTCCAATAAGGAAGGACCTTAGTATACAATACAGATGGTCCTCAGCTTCAAACATTTGGATGTATGAACATAAACCAACTGAAATAAATCTCAGATATGGTACAAAAAGTTTGTATAGTTTGTTTACTGTAATGAAATAAAGCTAATACTGTAATAAAACAGTAGGTTATTATTTTATACAGTAAGTTAAACTACATTTACAATAACCTGATATTTATTTCATGTGAAATTGGACCATTTGTTTGTGTTTGTAGCTGGAAATCTTCGGCATGGAAGACAGGTTATACTTACCCTAAGCCAAATATTAATAATATTCAATTTCCAAATATCTTGGAACCTATTAAGTTTGTAAAATGAGGACCTGTATATTCTCTTGTCTTAACCCGTTTACCCCCAAAGGACGTACTGGTACGTTTCACAAAAGCCATCCCTTTACCCCCATGGACGTACCGGTACGTCCTTGCAAAAAAATGCTAAATTTTTTTTTTTTTTCATATTTTTGATGATTTTTTGAGAAAATTCAGGCATTTTCCAAGAGAATGAGACCAACCTGACCTCTCTATGACAAAAATTAAGGCTGTTAGAGCAATTTACAAGAAATATACTGCAAAATGCGCTGGGAGAAAAATAACCCCCTGGGGGTTAAGGGCTGGAAATTTCCAAATAGCCTGGGGGTAAAAGGGTTAAGTGATCCAAGGAAAATATGCTGATGTTCTTATTTTGGAAAACTATGTTTAGTTTCTTTAAATTGTACCAATAAGTCAATTTATTTTCCAAAAATACTTGCAGCAATTTTATTACCCTCTAGTGTATATCCATGTACATACATTCACAAACATGTATAGACCTACACATATATTCACATATTGTACATACAGTACATATATATATATATATATATATATATATATATATATATATATATATATATATATATATATATATATATATATATATATATATATATATATATACAGTATATATATATATATATATATATATATATATATATATATATATATATATATATATATATATATATATATATATACTGTATGAATCTCCCCCATGTTGTAAAAAGCAAGTGTCTGATTACATATATATTCAATTATTCTTCTCTTGCTCAGAGGGGAAAGTGACTAGTCATACCCTGGTGAGAAGGGCTATCTTGAGAGGTACATTTGGAAACCACTCTCCCATAAATTGCCGAACCAACTGGTTGTATTTAGGAAAGTGGGAATGGGGAGAAGGCTTGAGTGTGTGTTTATATCTCTACATATTTAGATGTCATTTTTGATGGCTCGTTTACACTAGTGTACACATGCAGCTTACCGAACATAGCTTACATATATTTCCACGTTTTAAAACTGCTTGAATCTTCTGGTTTGTTTGGCAATTCCTGTCAATCTTTCAATTTTCAGAAGTCTGTTTAACTTCTCATGCTCAGAGGGGAAAGTGACTAGTCATACCCTGGTGAGAAGGGCTATCCTGAGAGGTACACTCGGAAACCACTCTCCCATAAATTGCCGAACCAAGTGGTTGTATTTAGGAAAGTGGGAATGGGGAGAAGGCTTGAGTGTGTGTTTATATCTCTACATAATTAGATGTCATTTTTGATGGTTCGTTAACACTAGTGTACACATACAGCATACCGAACATAGCCTACATATATTTCCACGTCTTAAAACTGCTTGAATCTTCTGGTTTGTTTGGCAATTCCTGTCACTTTCAATTTTCAGAAGTTTGTTTAACTGATTACCTGTTTGTTTTTAGAGTAACAATACAAGCCACATTATTTCTTTATGAGGATTACAGTTCCTTTTTGGGCTTTTCAATGCTTTCAAAACAGAAATCCTCAGACAGCTCACATATACAAGAGACTCCTGGACACTGTGGCTTCTCTTGTAAAGTTTGTTTTCTTGGGATGGCTACAGATTCTCTCCTATTTGAGAACAGATTTTTAAATCCAAGAAGTTGCTTATAAATCCACATCTGGGTTTGCCCTTTAGTTTTGTTGACCACCTACACTCATACTAGGGCCACCAGTCGGAATTTGCTGATCCCAGAACTTGGGCTGAGTTGTTCAACCTCGAATGAGACTTATTTGTCAGATCAGAGGAACTTACAACATAATTCATGGATGATGACTGTCAAAAGCTAGTGGTTGTGTACAAAGTTTTCATTCAGTTAAAACATGCCTTAGTATAAATTCAGGCATGTAAGAAAATAATTATATCTATTAAACTATTTGTCTCCATTCTTTGGTATGTAGAGGACCAGGGAAGTAGTGGACAAGGCCAAATGGTGACTAATTTACAACAGGGTAGAGGTCTCTTGCTATCTTATATTTTATACCAGATGCCATGAGATGTGCAGTTGTGATCCAGACCGGTACTATTCGGGGAATCTGAAAGAAATGACTCGAATAACCCTTTCTGTGCCGAACTTTGATCTTGCGACAGCCACTAGTAACAACAGTACCAATATGTTACCACTTGAACAATATCTACTTCAAGGAGACTTTCTTGGGGGAATTTAGGTTGTTGATTTTTTACTTCTAACCAAAAGTCAAAGGACAAATTTAAGTAAAAGTTAAAGTACATGTACAAACTTGTTTTTTTTGGCACTCATAGCAAAGTCATTTTGGATGGTGTAGTAAGGGGTGTATTCCTGTTATCTGCACTAACTTGGATACCTTTTATGAGTTCTTGTTTTTCTATGTGGAAAGATAGTCAATTTCAGTTATCAAGGGAAGTATACATTTATCTTGGTTCCAGTTCTGAAACATTCTTCAAAGCCTTCATTATTGAGAAGCCCCTTTTGAGATAAGATTACTGTACGTATGGAATTTGGATGTTGTGTTGTTTTCTGCGAAGACCTGCTTATGAACATTTAATGCAGAGGGGTTTAAAGAAATTAACAATTAAGACATTATCCTCTTTCTGGATGCATTAAATGTGTCTTACAGAATAAGTGATTTTCAATCATTATCTAAAGTGATGGTTTGCAGTATTTGAAATCAGTTTTAAATTTTCTATTGTGACCCTGATCCCCCAAATAATATCAATTTAAGGACTTGAGAAGTTGATTCAACTCCCTGATTAAGTTCGTTCCACAATTTGGTCACAGCTGGAATAAAACTTCTAGAATACTGTGCAGTATTGAACCTTAATGATGGAGAAGGCAAGACTCTTAGCATTAACTGCGTACCAAGTACAGTACCATGCACAAGATGGTAATGTTTGGGAAGATCGGAATGCAAAGGATGGTTGGAATTATGAAAAATTTTGTGGAACATACACAAAGAATTAACTGAACAATAATGTCAAAGATTATTATCTGGAATAGGAATAAGAAAATTGATAGACTATAAGTTTTTGTTCACGAAATTAAGGTTGGAGTTAGCAGCTGAAGACCAGGCAGGAGAAAAATACTTGAAACAAGGTACAACGCTGGATGGCCTTTGATGCCCCGGTGCTTGGATTAAGGCCTCTATTTTATTTTCAATTCAATTTAAAACGAGGTTGACTGATCACCAGAAATCTTAATTTTCAAACAGCCAATATTTTGTCCAATTGAACAAGAAACAAGACCTCCCTTAAAACCTTAAAAGGGGGAGGATGGTGGAATGAATACCAATCCTATTGGTCATCATATGCCAGGTATTTTATTCCAGATGGCACTTTCCCTTCTGGGATAAAGATGCCTTCATTGACAGAGTACCAGGTACATGACCAAGTACTGGCCAATCCATATCAGCCTACTCTTCCCCATTGTGGGCTGATAATGGATTGCTGGATTCATATCCCTTGCTTCCGTGCATGAACAGAGGGATTGGTATATTCCAGGGAAGAAAAAGTACCAACTAATTATGTTCCTGGTGGATTTTTTTCCATCAATAAGTAAGTGTCCCTATTTCAAAGGACAATAGGTTTGTGTACACGTAGGGACAAATAACATCATGAAAATAATTTGTATTTTCCCTAACTATGCAAACCAGAGTCTTTTAAAGTTAAACTTTTCACTTTAACCAACACCTCTCCGTTTTGAGACAAAGGTAAAAAATTAATAGTCTTCGATAGGAAACTGGCAGGGCTCTCCCCTGCGTTCACCACCTGCCGTTAACTATGTCCTTAATGAATTCAATGGCCTGTCCAACTCTGCTGAAGATATTCATTGTTTTAAAGGACTCAGGTTCTGATAGCTAGAAAAAAATACAAATTACCTCTTAAGATTCATTTTTCAATGATTACATTGAATTAAAGAATTTTATTGTTAATGTTCTGTCTTATGCCTTTATTTGTAATATTTAAAGGAAATAATTGAAGATTGACTGTTTACAGTAGCTCGTACAATGATGGGTATTGACGAAAACATTAAGAGCTGTTCCCAACAGTACAGGCTCTTGATTTAAATGGTTATTAACTGATACACTCTTTGAGGTTCCACAGGGACCATATAGAGATTACTGTATCTTCTTTGTCAAGTCAGACAAAACGGATTTTGAGCGAAGCAAAAAATCTATTTTTGGGTGAGATGGCCATGACGTCCTGATGGAAGGTTCCTTTAGTAGCTTGCCAAGGGTATATATAACTACAGTGATATTCCCAGAGAATCAAACCAAAGGTTTCGCAGAATTCTAACTTCTGGCGCGAGTACCCTTAAGATTTACTCTCAAGGATATCGTATATAACCAGGGGACGTATTCTAGACACTACGTGGCAATCTGCACCCCGAATAGCCTTTACTCTTCGAGGGGGATACATGGCAGAATTAGAAGGTTACCCTAGTTCCACTACTACTATCGAGTATCCCAACCGCGCCAATTCCCTCTGGCGGTCATTCCTTAATTTGTAGCACCTCGCTACGGTGGTGTTCCCTGTTGATCTGACATTTTCGATCGATTTCTAAGGATCTTTATGCTTTCTACAGCTTCTTTCATCCATCTAGAAAGTTGAGTATTCATTCTTTACAATATGTATAATTTGTTCCTGCCTCACAATGAAATTAGTGTATTTATTGTGATTTGGGTCTACGCCGGTTACCGGTGTTGCCATAGGCGCTGTCGTTCATTGGGCATGTTGAACTGGGGAACATCACACAATTAGGAAAGTGCCCTTATATGGCTAATAGTGTTGTTATGGTACAAATAGAATTTTATATAAATACAATCTGGATAAAGGCTTAACGTTAAAATGCAGAGATCGTGAGATGAGAAGATAATTTAAGGCTTGAGGCTCTATATGCATTAGCCATTCCCAACTGGTAGGTCAAAATTGTGAAATGAAACCTTTCATGAGGTAGTTTATTACTTTTATGAAATATCATTCTAAAGTATAAAGTAAGCAATTATTAAAGCAATGTTATTTTTTAGCCATGTGCTCTTGACCAACGAAGAAATTTACGAAGCCTTTTTTATTTTGCTGTAACTCTCAGATTCAAGTACTGTACAGTAGAGTTAACTTTGCTAAAGTGTGGTTTTAAAACAGTAGGTAGCAGAGAGAGAACACTAAATACTTTATTGGTTACAGGTTAAATCTTTCAGATACTTGAATTAAAAAAAAAAAAACCAGCCTCATTATTTATGTTTTCCATTTATTATAAATTACAGTTAATTTGTTTTGCATGGTACATCTTGTCAAAAAGTTTACTGGATAGTTTTACATTTCTAACCAGCCTAATGCTAAGTGATTTATTCAGATCTATAGTGCTTTTTTTTTCTTCATTTCAGGCGGAATGGTTTGCGTGGATATTATAAAGGATTGCTACCAAATCTTCTGAGAGTGGTGCCAGCAACTGCTATAACTTTCGTTGTATATGAAAAGTCCTCTCATTTTTTGTTGTCGTATAGGAAACCAGAAGAACCGTCAAAAGAAGAAAAGGGCTAGCCTTAACAAGTCTCAGCTTAGTTTTCGTCTTCATGATGTAGTTTATAATGATTTCAGTCAGGTAAGAAAACAGACTACTGTACTTTTGTTTCTATGAATCTCCCCTGATGTTTGTATTGTTTCTTCTCCAGAAAGCCGGTTTAATTGACAAATCTAAGCCCTTCAAAGTTAAAACTTCCCACCACAAACACCCGACTCAGTCCTAAACTGAAGGGTAAAAGTGAAGTCTTTGACTGTAGGGTGGGGCTTCTAACCCCACTCACCACCTGTTGTTAACTACCTTTTTAACTATTTTAACGGCCTTTCCACCTCTGCTGAAAATATTTCCCTAGGACTTAGTTTTGTTTAACTGGGAAAAATACAAATTACTTTCAAAATTTTTTACATTGTGATAACTATCTATCTTTTTTTTTATGAAACATTAATTCTAGATTTCCATTTCAGGAACTCCTTCTAACAGTCATCAGAGTGAATCAAATCTAGTGGTAACGGTTATGCCTGATAGTTTTTCCAGGAAGGAGATACAGCACCATCATTCATTTCTCTGTATAGTAGTTGCTCAATTTCTTGGTTTATTGTGTGATTGCATCTATATGCTTGTATGTAAATAGAAACCAACATTCTAATTATATCTTCTCAACTGACTTTAAGATTGGTGTAGACATCTTTGATCTTAGGCTGTTCTAATGGTGATATGTACAATATATGATACCAAATGACACAGATTGTATGAATGATTGTCAGTTTTAAAGAGTGCAATATTTTAATGATTTATTATTAACTAACATTCTGAATATCATCCATGTTAGGATGCTCAAAAAATTTTCATTCATTTATATTACAGTAGTCCCTATACATCTCATCTTGTGTATATTCTATTTTCATCTATAAATAGATACTGTACAGGGTTTCTAAGAAACTTTGTATGAGTCATTTACAGCATTACTATACACTTATTGTTGCGAGGTATTTTTACTCCGTATATATATTCTGAATTCTAGATGCTTTTGAATAACAAAGTTCTAGAAAACGAAGAATTCTTCTTTTGGTTTGAATAGGAAACTTATCATTTACTAGTCTTGAATGCCTGGTCATAAAAGAGAACCTTGGATTGCTAACTTATTTTCTCTTTTGTTGTTGACATGTACAGTACTCAGGTTTAGTTGGGTACTGTAATGATGCATTTATGTATATTTTGTATACAGTATTCAAGGAATGATTGCATAAAGACATTTTATTCTTTAGAGATGAAGTACCTGTGTTATATTTTAACTTACTTTAATAACTTTTTGCATTTCAAGCCAGGAGTCATAACTATGGTTGAAATTTAGCAAGAATGGTTATGCCAATCTGAATAATACACTTGGTGATAGAGGACAGATTTGTCACATGTCTAAGTAACTTACACTTCACCTGGTCTGATGGAGTTTTACATTTTTTTTTCATTCATAAATTTTATTCAACACATCAGTCAAATTTATTTTTTTCAATATTAAACTTACCCGATAATCATGTAGCTGTCAACTCCGTTGCCCGACAGAATTCTATGGAGGGATACGCCAGCTATCACAATACTAGAAGGGGGTGTACTTACCAGCGCCACCTGTGGCCAGGTACTCAAGTACTTCTTGTTGACACCTCCTCAATTATTCCTCTGTCGTGCTTCTGACAAGACGTTCTGGGATACGCTTATGTTCTTGGAGTATTTTCACGACTTTGGTGAAGTATTTCTCTTTGATTTCGGCTGTCGCTTTACTGGAAACTTCTATTTTAGCTTAGTTAGCTTTTGGAATTAATTTGATTAATTTTGGTGACGAAGAGAGTATGAACTCTCGTTCACCTTTCAATGGCCGACCCTTCCCTTAGACGAAAGTGTTGGTGTCTAAGAGAGTATAGACTCTCTTTCTTAATTTTGCTTAACAAAAGTTATAGATTTATTTTATATCTCTCCGCCTCTTATAGGCCTCTTCGATTAACTTCCTTTTATTATAAACTTATTAAAATTAATTTTTATATTTGTTTATATTCGACCTTCCTAATAGTAGGCGGTCTTTTCTTGGTACCGAAGTTAATTATCGTGAGCCCGTCATTTCGGTTTTACCTGTTAACATATTATGCTATTTTAAGGTCTTTGAAAGAATTTCTTTGATAGTCTCGTACTTTTTCAAGGTTGAACTAACGTTTTGTTTGTCTCGGCAGTTGTTGACGTTCAGAACGTTTCAACTTGCACTCTATCGTTACGATAGAGAAAGAATGTTCACGGTTTCACATTGCAGTAAGAGTAACCGTGTCTAGCGTTTTGTTCATTCTTTCTTAACTTAATGGTTTTGATCCTAATAAAGGAACTTTTCTTTTTGGGAAATATTTCAGTTTTTTCCTTTAACAATAATATGTTTTAACGATATATATGATTGGGCTCTTCTCTCAGGTTCTAAGTCAAGAGAGAGAGAGAGAGAGAGAGAGAGGGAGAGAGAGAGAGAGATGGAGACGGAGGGAGAAAGAGGATAAACGTTTCCCTCAAGCCTGCCAGGCGTACGAGTAACGTCGTTATCATTTTGCTCTTATCCCTAGTCTCTTTAGGGGAAGAAACTAAACGTTTCTAGAGTGATCTAGTGTTTAGTCTCTTTCCAGCCACTGAATTTTCTTTCATTAGATTTTTCTGTTACATTGTAATTCTGTTTTCGCAATTATTAACTTTTGAGAAGGATAGAATTGCGTGTTTCAGGTACAAACCACTTAAAGTTTCGAGTTCAGTGAAATAAGTGCAAACAGAAATCAAAGTGATAAGTGATTGATGTCAGTGTTATGCGTGAGGGTACTTTTGTGCGCGCCAGTCGTCCTCCCAGTCCGGGACCTCTTGCAAGCTCCCAAGCCCAGGGGAGAAGCAATGTCGAAGGGCAAAAGGGTTCGGCAGGCCTTGATCGGCGCACAGAAGTATCCTCGGTGGTTGTGGGCGTGTCTTACCGAGACCGTCACTCCCACCCGCAGACGATTGAGCCCTTATTTTGCTCGTCTGCAGAAGAGATTTAGAGGAGAAAATAAAGGCAGAGTAACGCTGGTCTCAGGTCTCTAGACCTCTTAAACGTAAAGTCCAGACCTATGCCAGACGTACGAAGTAAAGTTCAACAACCCGGATGCATTCATTGGGTTAGCTCTGACTCTCCTCAGTCATCATTTTGCGGGTTGAGAGTGCGCCTACACTCCCCCCCGCCTATGCTCGCTCCGCCTGATCGCAGTACCACCTGCCAGGCGTACGATGTTGTGGACTCTACTACAGTCCATGCAGCACAGCTTTCGGACCTGATGCGTGAGTGTCGTGCTGAGAGTGTTGCACCTCCTCCTCCTCCTGCACCGGTGGTGCACCAACCGCCTGCACCCGTTCAGCCTGTGCTGCACCCGCCTGCACCGGTGGTGCACCAACCGGCTGCACCCGTTCAGCCTGTGCTGCACCCGCCTGCACCGGTGGTGCACCAACCGGCTGCACCCGTTCAGCCTGTGCTGCACCCGCCTGCACTCGCTGCACCCAGTCGCAGCACCATCTGCCAGGCGTACGATGTTGTGGACTCTACTACAGTCCATGCAAGCACAGCTTTCGGACCTGTTGCGTGAGTATCGGGCTGAGAGTGTTGCACCTCCACCTGCACCCGTTCAGCCTGTGCTCAACCCGCCTGCACTCGCTGCACCCAGTCGCAGCACCTTCTGCCAGGCGTACGATGTTGAACCTCTTTCTGTGTTCGCTGTTCCCAGTGTTGTTCAGCCTCAGCCTTCTTTAAGGCAACCTTCGGTTTGGGATCAGAAGGATTACTCCACTCTTCCTCCTCCTCCCCTGGCTGCTCCACCGGTGGTGCAACTCTCGGTGGAGGTACAACCTCTTCCACCTGTGAGTCAGTCTCCTCAGCTGCTGCACCGAGCTCAACCCGTGCACCCTGTTCCTGCACCTCAGACACCTCTGCTTGCGGGAACTTTACCTTGTTCTGCGCAACCTCGGTCTCTTCACGCTCCACTCATTCCACAGGAACAGGAACTTTCTGCACCTTCCACTGTTGTTGTTCCAGCTCGTTCTGACTCTGCTGTTCAGCATACCTTACCTCCATTTTCAAACCATGGCAAAAATATGAATCATGAGTTATGAATGTAAGGTAAACATTATGTTGATTTTTAAACCCCATGCAAGCATGCATAAAGCACTCTAGCACTGGTCATGGAATTTCTAAGAATGTTAAACGCCATGCACACGCTCTGCTTTCCTTACAGCAGGCTCTGCTTACTACATGCTCAGCATTCAGCATGCTCTGCATTCAGCATGCTCTGCATACAACATGCTCTGCATACAGCATGCTCTGCATTCAGCATGCTCTGCATACAACATGCTCTACATACAGCATGCTCTGCATACAGCATACTCTGCATTCATCATGCTCTGCATTCCTTACCGCATGCTTCTCAACATATCTTGGGTTGTTGCCAACTCACTAGACTGTCAAGCAGTTTCATAACGTTGCCTTCTAGTCTGCTGCTTTTGCACCAGTGAACCCTCACTCAGAGAACTTAGCTTTTCTAGGATAAGGTCCCTGTAGATGAGAAAGTTCTTTTCTCCCTCCTTCTGATATTCCCTTGAGGACTCTGTCATTTGGAGGGAGCCTTTAGCTGCATAACCTCTTATGGACTTTTATTTAAGCATTACATGCTTACAGGGAAGGTAATGGTTCCACTTCAGCCGCTAATCCCGTCTGTTACCACACCTGCTCCCATAGACCTTGAGCTGTGTTGCATGACATGCAGTCCAAGCTTAGTCCTTGTTAGAGGATTTTTTGTTTACGGAGTCAATGTGTCACGGGGAAGACGTTCAACAACCAACAGAAGGGACTTGTTGTGACGCAGTGCGGCAACCTCAGCAACCCGTTAAGGAGTTGTCTGTACGACCCAGATAGTCTAGACAGATTCGGGTTGTCACTGTACTTCCTCGCTTGCCCATGATTGACAGTTTACAGACTGTGCAGCAGTATCATGATCTTGTGTCCGGCTCCGTCAGACGACTGGCTTTTAAGAGCTCCCACAAGTCGTCGCTGTCTGGAGATTTTCAAATGGACTATGGATCTGACCAAGGAACTGGGCCTCCTGGTCAATTTTGAGGAGTCTCAGCTCGTTCCATCCCAGACCATTGTTTCCTTGGGTAGGGATCTTCAGAGTCGAGCTTTTCGGACTTGTCCGTCGGCCCCAAGGATCTTCCAAGCCCTAGAATGCATCCAGAGCATGCTGAGAAGGAACCGATGCTTAGTCAGGCAGGGGATGAGTCTAACAGGGACACTTTCATCGCTGGCCCTGTTCATCGAGTTAGGGAGACTTCACCTCCGCCCCCTTCAGTATCATCTAGCTGCTCACTGGATAAAGGACTTGACGCTAGAGACGGGCTCAGTTCCTGTTTCCGAAGAGATGAGGTCTACTCTAACGTGGTGGAAGAACAGCATTCTTCTCAAGGAAGGTCTACCTTTGGCTGTTCAGACCCCCGACCACCGTCTCTTCTCGGACGCATCGGACACGGGCTGGGGTGCGACACTGGACGGACAGGAATGCTCGGGAACATGGAATCAGGAGCAAAGGACACTTCACATCTATTGCAAGGAGTTGTTGGCAGTTCATCTGGCCTTGATAAACTTCAAGTCCCTCCAGCTTAACAAGGTGGTGGAGGTGAACTCCGACTACACCACAGCCTTGGCTTACATCTCCAAGCAGAGAGGGACTCATTCGAGGAAGTTGTTCAAGTTCGCAAGGGACCTCCTCATTTGGTCAAAGATCGAAAACTCACACTGGTAACGAGGCTCATTCAGGGCGATATGAATGTCATGGCAGATCGCCTCAGCCGTAAGGGTCAGGCCTTCCCCACAGAGTGGACCCTTCACAAGAATGTTTGCAGCAGACTTTGGGCCCTGTGGGGTCAGCCAACCATAGTTCTATTCGCTACCTCGATGACCAAGAAGCTCCTCTTGTATTGTTCTCCGATTCCAGACCCAGCAGCAGTTCGCGTGGATGCCTTTCTGCTGGATTGGTCCCATCTCAACCTGTATGCATTCCCGCCGTTCAAGATTGTCAACAGGGTACTTCAGAAGTTCGCCTCTCACAAAGGGACACGGTTGACGTTGGTTGCTCCCCTCTGACCCGCGAGAGAAGGGTTCACCGAGGTACTGCAATGACTGGTCGACGTTCCCAGGACTCTTCCTCCTAGAGTGGACCTTCTGCGTCAACCTCACGTAAAGAAGGTACACCCAAACCTCCACGCTCTTCGTCTGACTGCCTTCAGACTATCGAAAGTCTCTCAAGAACTAGAGGCTTTTCGAAGGAGGCAGCCAGAACGATTGCCAGAGCAAGGACGACATCCACTCTCAGAGTCTATCAGTCTTAATGGGAAGTCTTCCGAAGCTGGTGCAAGGCCAATGCAGTTTTCCTCAACCAGTACCACTGTAACCCAGATTGCTGACTTCCTGTTACATCTAAGGAACGTAAAATCCCTATCAGCTCCTACGATCAAGGGTTACAGAAGTATGTTGGCAGCGGTTTTCCGCCACAGAGGCTTGGATCTTTCCTCCAACAAAGATCTACAGGACCTCCTTAGGTCTGTTGAGACCTCAAAGGAACGTCGGTTGTCCACTCCAGGCTGGAATCTAGACGTGGTCCTAAGGTTCCTAATGTCATCAGGATTTGAACCGTTCCAATCAGCCTCTTTTAAGGACCTCACATTAGAAACTCTTTTCCTCGTGTGCTTAGCAACAGGTAAAAGAGTAAGTGAGATCCACGCCTTCAGCAGGAACATAGGTTTCACATCTGAAACGGCTACATGTTCCTTGCGGCTCGGTCTTTTTGGCTAAAACGAGCTTCCTTCCCGTCCTTACCCTAAGTCGTTCGAGATCCCAAGCCTGTCCAACATGGTGGGGAACGAACTAGAGAGAGTACTTTGCCCTGTTAGAGCTCTTAAGTACTATCTAAGAAGGTCAAAACCATTACGAGGACAATCAGAAGCCTTATGGTGTGCTATCAAGAAGCCTTCTCTACCAATGTCTAAGAACTCAGTTTCTTACTACATCAGGCTTCTGATTAGAGAAGCAAATTCTCATCTGAAGGAAGAAGACCTTGCTTTGCTGAAGGTAAGGACACATGAAGTGAGAGCTGTGGCTACTTCAGTGGCCTTCAAACAAAACCGTTCTCTGCAGAGTGTTATGGATGCAACCTATTGGAGAAGCAAGTCAGTGTTCGCATCATTCTATCTCAAAGATGTCCAGTCTCTTTACGAGTACTGCTACACCCTGGGTCCATTCGTAGCAAAGAATGCAGTAGTAGGCGAGGGCTCAGCCACTACATTCCCATAATTCCATAACTTTTTAACCTTTCTCTTGAATACTTTTTATGGGTTGTTCGGTCGGCTAAGAAGCCTTCCACATCCTTGTTGATTTGGCGGGTGGTCAATTCTTTCTTGAGAAGCGCCGAGGTTAAAGGTTGTGATGAGGTCCTTTAGTATGGGTTGCAGCCCTGTATACTTTAGCACCTTTGGGTTGATTCAGCCTCCAAGAGGAACGCTGCGCTCAGTAAGGAAGACGAACTTAAAAAAGAGACAGAGTAACGGTTCAATTCGACTTTCTTACCAGGTACTTATTATTTCATTGTTATTTGAGATAACTGTTATATGAAATATGGGATACTTAGCTATCCTTTAATCTTGTACACTGGTTTTCACCCACCCCCCTGGGTGTGAATCAGCTACATGATTATCGGGTAAGTTTAATATTGAAAAATGTTATTTTCATTAGTAAAATAAATTTTTGAATATACTTACCCGATAATCATGATTTAATTGACCCTCCCTTCCTCCCCATAGAGAACCAGTGGGACCGAGGAATAATTGAGGAGGTGTCAACAAGAAGTACTTGAGTACCTGGCCACAGGTGGCGCTGGTAAGTACACCCCCTTCTAGTATTGTGATAGCTGGCGTATCCCTCCATAGAATTCTGTCGGGCAACGGAGTTGACAGCTACATGATTATCGGGTAAGTATATTCAAAAATTTATTTTACTAATGAAAATAACATTTTGTGTTCATGCTGTGCTGCCAGTATTAATATTATTCTTAATATCAGATTCCAAGGTGTCAGTGTTTGCATATCAGTACAAGATTGATTTGGTTATCTTAAATTTTTTACATCCAAGAGGTATGCTTTTTTTTATTCTATGCTGTGCTCATTTTCATTTGTATATTTTTTCTTCTCATTTGTTAAGCATCTCTAAAACAATGTTTTATCAAATTTACACTATTGGTTTCACTTCAGCCTCAACAGAAGCAAGAGGTCCAGGAATCACTGTAATGATTGTCGTGAAATACCATATGAAAGTCTTAAGACCATGAGAACTTTCTTTTAGAACTGATTTTCTGATATAAACCTCCATTCTGAGTGAAAGTCAAAGCAACTTTTGAGGTAGCATCATCAATTATTCACTGATAGGTTCTTATAGTACTTAAGAACAATAACAAACCTCTTGGCTCCCTAAGCAACTCTATAACGAGTTACCTGTTACCAATTTCTCTTCCCCATGGAACAAACCTTTGTAGAAAGGATTCGGCTGCTCTTAATCGAGCAAGAGCTAGAGCTGGAATAACTATAGACAATCTTCATAAGTGGGGTCTTGTCCTCTTTGCTGAGTCCCCATGTGGACCTCCCATCCAGACAATGGACCACATACTTCATGGGTGTGAACGGGAACCAATCTATAGATTTGGATCTCTACGAATATAATCAGGCCACTATGCAATAGATATAGATACAATGTTGCCACTATAATATAAGGTGATGAATTTCTTTCGAAGTTTAAGTCACAGGACTGCTATAGCAGACCATTCAGCTAGGTAGCCTACATGCCAAAGACTTTGAAACGTAGCCCATCAGATGTTCCAGATACAGTTTAAACGGGGAAATTCCTGTCTAAAATACTAGTACTGTACTGCAAACCTGACCCCCATAAGCAATACAGGAAACATGGGACTGACTGGATATGGAGTAGGCTATGATTACTCACCAGCACACAGTATCCCTTTACGAACAGCCAGATCAAGTTCATGTCCTCATTACTTTTTGCTGAATATTGTGAAACCAAGAAATATTGAGCTT
Organism: Palaemon carinicauda; assembly: GCF_036898095.1. NCBI lineage: Eukaryota > Metazoa > Arthropoda > Malacostraca > Decapoda > Palaemonidae > Palaemon > Palaemon carinicauda. Next base: position 5,711,659 of record NC_090740.1, read on the forward strand.
CATACAACCCAAGCTCAATCAACAAAAGAAAAATCTGGGGAATCTTTCAACAGTTAACGTAGTGTCTGCTGTTCATTGTTCTTTAGTGGTTTGTCACTGGAATCATGTTGCAAGGTTCTTGAGTTTTCAGTTTATCATAAAATCTCCCTGACAATTCAATTGCTGTGAAAGGGAGACTATCAAAGTCATCACAAGAGTAGATGAAATGATGGGGATGGATGTGATTGGACAACTTTGTGTTACCATATTTAAGGATGCAATGAGGTGGGGTGTCCCTTTTATGATTGAGGACATAGACTTCTAAGCCAAGTCCAATGGTCAGCATTGTCAATACAGTTTGCTCTTGCATAATAATATGCCTCTGGAGCTTCTTCTTGTGGCCCTGCCCTGTTTCAGGTTGATTTGTAATTGAGTGACACATTTGCTTTCAGTTACATGACTGTAACCTCCAGCATGATAACTCATGTCTAACTGGGGACTCTTATTCTCATAAACAAATGTCATATTTCAGGGATAAGCCTGTGTCCCACAACTTGCCTGTATCTGCTTATATCTTGTAAGAGGTTTGAACTGCTTAGAAATCTCATCTGTGCACCATTATTCAATTTTCCCATCAGAGAAGTTTACTAAAATTTTTCTCAACTTCTTTTCATTACAGGGAAATTTTCAGGCCAATTTATGAAGACTTTTTCACTAAAATACTAGCAAGAGCATTATTTTTTTTACTATGCTAACACATTTTTCAATATTAAACTTACCCGATGATCATATAGCTGTCAGCTCTGCTGCCCGACAGAAAAAACCTACGGGCGGAATACGCTAGCGATCGCTATACAGGTGGGGGTGTACATCAACAGCGCCATGCTATGCAGGGGTTTTATCTTCATTTCAAAACTTGAACTCGTTTTGGATAGATTTAATTATGGTGACGAAGAGAGTATGGACTCTCTTTCACTTTTAAATGGCCGACCCTTCCCTTAGACGGAAGTGTGTTTAGGTTTTTGGTAATTTTTCTTAACACGTTATAGATCTATATATTTTATATCTCTCCGCCTTTATAGGCCTCTTCGATTAACTTTCCATTTTTTTATAAACATATAACAATAAACTTTTATGTTTGTTTATATGCGACCTTTCCTGTTAGTAGGCGGTCCTAACTTGGAACCGAAGTTAATTAACATTGAGCCCGTTATATCGTATTTAACCTTTAAAGAATTTAATACTTTTTAAATTTTAATGTTTTATGAAAGAATTTCTTTGATAGTCTCGTACTGTTTTCAAAGATGAACTAACGTTTAGTTTTTAGTCTACGCAGTTGTTGACGTTCAGGACGTTCAACATGCGCTCTATCGTTACGATAGAGAGAGAGTGTTTCACGGTTTCACTTTGCAGTAAGAGTAAACCGATTCTAGCGTTTCGTTCATTCTTTCTTAGCTTAAATGGTTTAAATTCTAAATTAAAGGAACTTTTTATTTGGAAAACCTTTCAGTTTTTCCTTTAGCATATAACGTTATATAATTGGGCTCTTCTCTCAGGTGCGAAATCAAGAGAGAAAGAGAGAGAGAGATAGAGACGGAGGGAGAGAGAGGTGAATAAACGTTTCGTTCAAGCTGGTAACGTTGTTCTCGTTTTTTACTCTCCTCCCTAGTCGCTGTAGGGGAAGAAGGTAAAACGTTTCTAGGGTTTTATTCTTGTTCCCAGGCTATGTGCGGTGAGAGATTGTAAACGTAGTTTATTTGATCTAGTGTTTAGTCTCTTTTCCAGCCACTGAATTCTTTATCTTTATTTATGTTTTCTGTTGCATTGTACGACTGTTTTCGCAATTACTACCTTTTAATGAAGGATAGGATTGCGTGTTTCAGGTAGAAATCAGTTAAAGTTTCGATTTCAGTGAAATAAGTGCAAAACAGAAAATCAAAGTGATAAAGTGATATGCGTAAAGTGTTACAGTGTTGCGTCCGAGGGTTCGTCTGTTCGTGCCAGTCGTTCACCTAGTCCGGGACCTCTTACAAGCTCCCAAGCCCAGGGGAGAAGTAATGTCGAACGACTTATGGGTTCCACAGGCCTTGATCGACGAACAGACGTTTTTCCCTCCGTGGTTTCGGGCGTATCTACCCAAGATCGCCCCACCCACACAAAGACGAGAGAGCCCATTTATTCCTCGTCTGCGGAAGAGGTTTCTCGTAAGAAACCATGGACCACATCTTGCAGCTTTTTAAGTGCAAGTCGGTCCCTTCCGCGCAAGTCCAACGGCCCAGGTGTAGCCACTGGGTCAGTTCGGACTCGCTGCAGTCATCCGACGACTGCACACCTCCCAAGAGAGGCAAGGTGGTACCGCAACAGGCAGTAACTCCGTCTGTTGCCGCACCAGCTGTTTTAGACCCTCAGTCACAACGGACAGTAGCTCCGTCTGTTGCCGTTTTTGTAGACCCTAAGTGGTCTTTACTGCAGTCTATGCAGACTCAGTTAGCTGCGGTTATGCAGGAGTTTCGTGCGGAGAAGGTTGACACTGCTCCCGTTAGCCTACAACCTGCCACGGTTGTGCGCCTAGCTCACGCTGAGGCTGCCTGCTCCCACACTCCGGCTGCGGAGAGCTCCACCTCCGATGCGCAATCGACCCTGCCAGACGCATGTTGACGTTAGCCGACGTGCGGCACCCTCCGTTAACATGCGTGAGCTACCGCATCAGCAGTGGGAAGGTGGAGTCAAGCTGCCGTGTTTTGACGCAATGCGTTAGTTTCCGCAACCCACGGCAGTCCCCACCACGCACCACCACTCCGCTTTGGTTGTTGCCTGCTCCCACACTCCGACTGCGGAGAAGGTTGACGATGCACCCGTTTGCCTACAACCTGCCACGGTTGTGCGCCCAGCAGACACTGCGGATGCCTGCTCCCACACTCTTGTTGTGAGAGCTCCTCCACCCATGCGCAGTCGACCCTGCCAGACGCATGCTGACTCCCACAGACACACGGAGCACTCCGTTGCCGTGCGTGAGCTACCACAAGCTGCCGTGTTTTGACACGGTGTGTCAGCCTCCGCAACCCACTGTGGTTACCGCCACTCGCCCGCAGCAAACTAGTCAGTCAGGAGTTGAGGCTTCCCCACACAGCTTTGGTTGTTGCCAGCTCACAGACTGTCAAGCAGTTACATGACGTTGCCTTCTGGTCTGCTACTAATGCACCAGTGCTGTATGTCCTCACGCACCTGTTGTGGTTGACAGTTCAGTTTTTGACAGTTCACAGACTGTCAAGCAGTTACATAACGTTGCCTTCTGGTCTGCTGCTTATGCACCAGTGAGACCCTCACTGAGATAACCTAGCTTTTCTCGGACATGGTTCCTGTAGATGAGAAAGTGCTGTTCTCCCTCCTACTGATATTCCTTTGAGGACTCTGTCATTTGGAGAGGAGCCTTAAGCTGCTTAGCCTCCTATGGACTTTAATTAAAGCATAACAAGGCTTCCAGGGATGGTAAATGGTTCCGCTTCAGTCGCTAACCCCGTCTGTTGCCACACCTGCTCCCATAGACCCTAATGGGCTTTGTTGCAAGACATGCAGTCCAAGCTTGTGTCCTTGATAGAGGATTTTTTACGGAGAAGAACCTTCTGGCCAACAACCTTCCTACCGGTTGGTTGTGCGCCCTGTTGACGCTGAGGTATCCTACTCGCGTCCGCCAGTTGAGGTGGTTCCTCCACCGATGCGACCCAGTGTGGGTTGCCAGTCGCACGTTGACGTTAAGCGACTCTCGGAGGTGGTTGTGGACGTTCAGTGTGTCACTAGGAAGACGTTCAACAACCAGCAGAGGTGACTTGTTGTGACGCAGTGCGGCAACCTCAGCAACCCGGTAGGGGGTTGACTGCACAACCCAGACAGTCTAGACAGTTTCGGGTTGACGCTGTACTTCCTCGCGTCCCCATGGTTGACAGTTCACAGACTGTGCAGCAGTACCATGATATTGTGTCCGGCTCCGTCACGCATCCACCAGTGCGACCGGATTCAGCGAGTCAGACGTTGCCCACTCCGTTGCCGTTTCCTCATCAGTTTCGGATGAGGAACCCTCTGATGAGGACATTGCTGAACAAGACGTTCAACCCCCAGCCCTGCTATCCATCCAGAAGATGCTGAAGAAGGAACGCTGCCCTGTCAGGCTGTGGATGAGTCTGGTTAGGACACTGTCATCCGTGGTTCAATTTGTGTCACTTGGAAGACTACACCTCCGTCCTCTTCTGTATCATCTAGCTTTTCACTGGAAAAGGACAAGACGCTAGAAGCGGTCTCGATCCCGGTTTCCGGAAAGATAAAATCTGGTCTGACTTGGTGAAAGGACTTTATCAACCTTTGAAAGGGTCTTCCCCTGACTGTTCAGACTCCCAACCACGTTCTCTTCTCGGACGCATCGGACGTAGGCTGGGGTGCGACATTAGGCGGTAAGGAATGCTCGGGATTATGGAACTCGAGTCAAAGGACAATGCATTTCAACTGCAAGAAGCTATTGGCAGTACGTCTGACCTGGAAAAGCTTCAGGTCTCTCCTTCAAGGCATAGTGGTGGAGGTGAACACGGACAACACCCTGCTTTGACGTACATCTCCAAGCAAGGAGGGACCTACTCTCTGACATGGTACGAGTTCGCAAGAGACCTCCTCACCTGTTCAACAGGTCTAGACTTTTCACTAGTAACGAGGTTCATCCAAGGCAATTTGAATGTCATAGCAGATTGTCTCAGTAGGAAGGGACAAATAATTCCAACAGATTGGACCCTCCACAAGGATGTATGCAAGAGACTTTGGGCCACCTGGGGCCAGCCAACCATAGATCTCTTCGCAACCTCGATGACCAAGAGGCTCCCAATACTTTGCTCACCTATCCCGGACCCAGCAGTAGTTCATATAGATGCCTTTCTACTAGATTGGTCACATCTAGATCTATATGCATTCCCTCCGTTCTAGATTGTCAACAAGGTACTGCAGAAGTTCGCCTCTCACGAAGGGACAAAGGTGACGCTAGTTGCTTCCCTCTGGCCCGCGAGAGAATAACTCACCGAGGTACTTCGATGGCTAGTAGACGTTCCCAGAACACTTCCCCTAATGGTGGACCTGCTACGTCTGCCACGCGTAAGAAGGTACTCCAAGGCCTCCATGCTCTTCGTCTGACTGCCTTCAGACTATCGAAAGACTCTCGAGAACTAGAGGTTTTTCGAAGGAGGCAACCAGAGCGATTGCTAGAGCAAGGAGAACATCCACCCTTAGAGTCTACCAATCGAAGTGGGAAATCTTCCGAAACTGGTGCAAGTCAGTATCCGTATCCTCGACCAGTACCTCTGTAACTCAAATAGCTGACTTCCTCTTATATCTGAGGAAAATACGATCTCTTTCAGCTCCCACTATCAAGGGTTACAGAAGCATGTTGGCATCAGTCTTCCGTCACAGAGGCTTAGATCTTTCCAACAATAAAGATCTACAGGACCTCCTTAAGTCTTTTGAGACCACGAAGGAGCGTCGTTTGGTTACACCTGGTTGGAATTTAGACGTGGTTCTAAGATTCCTTATGTCAGACAGGTTCGAACCGCTTCAATCAACATCCCTGAAAGATCTCACCTTTAAGACTCTTTTCCTGATATGCTTAACCACAGCTAAAAGAGTCAGTGAGATTCATGCCTTCAGCAAGAACATCGGATTCTCATCCGAAACGGCTACATGTTCTACAACTTGGTTTTCTAGCCAAACACGAGCTGCCTTCTCGGCCTTGACCAATATCGTTCGATATTCCAAACTTATCGTATGGTTGGAAATGAACTAGAAAGAGTATTATGTCCTGTAAGAGCTCTTAAGTTCTATTTTAAAAACCTTTACGAGGCCCATCTGAAGCTTTATGGTGTTCAGTTAAGAATCCATCTTTGCCTATGTCAGAGAATTCTTTATCCTATTTTATCAGACTGTTAATACGAGAAGCTCATTCCCTTCTGAATGAGGAAGACCAAGCTTGGCTGAAGGTAAGGACACACGAAGTTAGAGCTGTCGCAACTTCCGTGGCCTTTAAACAAAATAGATCTCTGCAAAGTATATTCGACGCAACCTATTGGAAAAGCAAATCAGTGTTCGCGTCTTTTATCTTAAGAATGTCCAGTCTCTTTACGAGAACTGCTACACTCTGGGACCATTCGTAGCAACGAGTGCAGTAGTGGTGGGGGCTCCACCACTACAATTCCCTAATTCCAGAACCTTTTTAATCTTTCTCTTGAAATATTTTTGGGTTGTCCGGAAGGCTAAGAAGCCTTTCGCATCCTACTTGATTTGGCGGGTGGTCAAAGTCATTTCTTGAGAAGCGCCTAGATTAGAGGTTTTGATGAGGACCTTTAGTATGGGTTGCAACCCTTCATACTTCAGCTCCTAGGAGTCGCTCAGCATCCTATGAGGATCGCGAGGCTCAGTAAGGAAGACGTACTTAAAAAGGCAGAGTAATTGTTCAAGTCGTCTTCCTTACCAGGTACTTATTTATTTTATGCTTGTTATTTTGAATAACTGCTAAAATGAAATACGGAATACTTAGCTCATAATAATGTCAACATGTAATGCTGGTCTCTACCCACCCCCCTGGGTGTGAATCAGCTATATGATCATCGGGTAAGTTTAATATTGAAAAATGTTATTTTCATTAGTAAAATAAATTTTTGAATATACTTACCCGATGATCATAAATTAAAGGACCCACCCTTCCTCCCCAATAGAGACCCAGTGGACAGAGGAGAAAATTGGTTCTATGTTGACATCGAGTACTTGAGTACCTACTTGACAGATGGCGCTGTTGATGTACACCCCCACCTGTATAGCGATCGCTGGCGTATTCCGCCCGTAGGTTTTTTCTGTCGGGCAGCAGAGCTGACAGCTATATGATCATCGGGTAAGTATATTAAAAAATTTATTTTACTAATGAAAATAACATTTTTTGAAGAGAGGAAACCTGCAGAACTCCTTCTCTCAGCCTCATGGAAATATTTGATATTCTCGTGACTTAGCTTTGGACTAATCTCTTTTTTACCCCCGTCTAAAGAATGTTTATCTTCAGACCATCAGTTGCTGAAAGAATCAGTTAAGAGGCTTTTATTTACAGCTCCCCAAGCCTTCCTTCTGCAAGTATTCGGGACAAGTTGGCTTCCCCTGTAAGGAGTACCCTGAGGTACCTTTGCCTCACTACCTTTGAGCTTCTTGTTCTATGCTGGAAGTCTGGTTAAAGTTCATTCAGCATCCTTGAAACTCTCTGCCATCTCTTTGCTGAGGTTTATTGTTAGTCTTTCTTTTGTAAGCTATTGGCTAGGATTGTAATCTGGTAGTTGGATGTTTGCACATTGGATATCAGGTACACAGTAATATAGATGGCTGGATGAGTACGAATGTGTTTTGAGGTGATTGGTAGCTTTTCTCTAGTAGTTTCTAGCATAGTGTTCAGGTACTTCTCAATTACCTCGGCAATATCTGTTTTTCCTTCAGGTTCCAGTTTTTACACTTTAAAAAGCACAATTTTGTTGGTTGCTGGATTTATTTTGCATAGGTAAAATGTCAGTTGGCATACCTGAAGTTCATATCATTCTGTTGTAACGTGGCAAATTCTTTTTAGCTATCTTCGTAAAGTTGGTCCTTGTTTCCCAGATTCTGTCTGTTCATTATGCCCTCAGGTATTTGGATTGATTTCATCTCACAACAATGAAGATAAAAGATACAACTTTTGTAGGGTCTATCAGTTAAGAAGTAAGACTTCTTCAAGCTTACTTTACCAAAGATTATTTTGCTCTCATATTCCAAAATCTAGCAAGTGAGTGACCCATCTACAGTCTTTGATTCCTCTAGAGCAGTGGTTCCCAAACTTTTTTTTTATGCTGGCATTCCCTTGGCTTCCAGATGGAATCCTTGCACGCACCTTTTTTTCATTTTAAATTATGTAACAGAGCAATGCATTTGTTAATAATTCTAATGTAAAATTTATCCAGTAACTTCATATGAGTTCTTTGCCTTAGTGCTAATGACATATACATTAGTATTTTGTCATTACTATTTTGTTAAAATAAAAAGGAAAAATTTTATATTTTGCTTAAATGCTCATAATGCCACCTTGTCGCTCCCAACCACAGCTTTTACCCCACTGTCCCCAAATATCAATCCATCGGACTCAGGGGGCCAGTTCCACCCAGTTTTTGAACCACTGAATTCTGGACAGTGGATATCCTGATTATATTCTATGTTCAGGATAGACTCAAAACTATTTTGTATCAATAGAACCATAGATTGCATTCTTTCAGGAGCTTTATTAGAAATAGGAACGTTGTTTTCAATCTCCTTGTTTTCAAATGAAGTTTTTAGGGAATATTTGGGTTTTCTCTTTATGCCTCAAGTGACAAGGCCATATATTTCTTTGTATTTTATTCTATAAATACTCAACCCTTCTGCTCAAAACCATGTTAGTAAGGTTGTGCATTCAATCTCCTTCTTTTCCTGGAAGAGGCATACTAACTTTGTTTCATTAAATCAGTTTGAAATTTTCAATATTAAACTTACCCGATAATCATGTAGCTGTCAACTCCGTTGCCCGACAGAATTCTATGGAGGGATACGCCAGCTATCACAATACTAGAAGGGGGTGTATTTACCAGCGCCACCTGTGGCCAGGTACTCAAGTACTTCTTGTTGACACCTCCTCAATTATTCCTCTGTCGTGCTTCCGGCAAGACGTTCTGGGATACGCTTTTGTTCTTGGAGTATTTTCACGACTTTGGTGAAGTATTTCTCTTTGATTTCGGCTGTCGCTTTACTGGAAACTTCTATATTAGCTTAGTTAGCTTTTGGGATTAATTTGATTAATTATGGTGACGAGAGAGTATGAACTCTCGTTCACCTTTCAATGGCCGACCCTTCCCTTAGACGGAAGTGTTGGTGTCTAAGAGAGTATAGACTCTCTTTCTTAATTTTGCTTAACAAAGTTATAGATTTATTTTATATCTCTCCGCCTCTTATAGGCCTCTTCGATTAACTTCCTTTTATTATAAACTCATTAAAATTAATTTTTATATTTGTTTATATTCGACCTTCCTATAGTAGGCGGTCTTTTACCGAAGTTAATAAACTTTGAGCCCGTCATTTCGGTTTTACCTGTTAACATATTATGCTATTTCCGCCACAGAGTTTGAAAGATTTTCTTTGACAGTCTCGTACTGTTTTCAAAGTTGAACTAACGTTTTGTTTTGTCTCTGCAGTTGTTGACGTTCAGAACGTTCAACTTGCACTCTATCGTTACGATAGAGAAAGAATGTTCACGGTTTCACGTTGCAGTAAGAGTAACCGTGTCTAGCGTTTTGTTCATTCTTTCTTAACTTAATGGTTTTGATCCTAATAAAGGAACTTTTCAGTTTTTTCCTTTAACAATAATATGTTTTAACGATATATATGATTGGGCTCTTCTCTCAGGTTCTAAGTCAAGAGAGAGAGAGAGAGAGAGAGATAGAGACGGAGGGAGAAAGAGGATAAACGTTTCATTCAAGCCTGCCAGGCGTACGAGTAACGTCGTTATCGTTTTTGCTCTTCTCCCTAGTCTCTTTAGGGGAAGAAACTAAACGTTTCTAGAGTGATCTAGTGTTTAGTCTCTTTCCAACCACTGAATTATCTTTCATTAGATTTTTCTGTTACATTGTAATTCTGTTTTCGCAATTACTAATTTTGAGAAAGGATAGAATTGCGTATTTCAGGTACAAACCACTTAAAGTTTCGAGTTCAGTGAAATAAGTGCAAACAGAAATCAAAGTGATAAGTGATTAGTGCGTGAGGGTACTTTTGTGCGCGCCAGTCGTCCTCCCAGTCCGGGACCTCTTGCAAGCTCCCAAGCCCAGGGGAGAAGCAATGTCGAAGGGCATAAGGGTTCAGCAGGCCTTGATCGGCGCACAGAAGTATTCTCGGTGGTTGTGGGCGTGTCTTACCGAGACCGTCACTCCCACCCGCAGACGATTGAGCCCTTATTTTGCTCGTCTGCAGAAGAGATTAGGGGAGAAAATAAAGGCAGAGTAATGCTGGTCTCAGGTCTCAAGACCTCTTAAACGTTAAGTCCAGACCTATGCCAGACGTACGAAGTTAAAGTTCACAACCCGAATGCAGTCATTGGGTTAGCTCTGACTCTCCTCAGTCATCAGTTGATTACACTCCGCCTAAGAGGAGTAAGGTTCTGCCACAACAGATCTCTGCTGTTAAGGCTTTACCTCAGCAGAACTTAGTGTCTGCCGTCCCCAAGTTAACTCTACTGCAGTCCATACAGTCACAACTTTCGGTCTTGATGCGTGAGTGTCGGGCTGAGAGTGTTGCGCCTCCGCCTCCGCCTACACTCCCCCCCGCCTATGATCGCTCCGCCTGATCACAGTACCACCTGCCAGGCGTACGATGTTGTGAACTCTACTACAGTCCATGCAAGCACAGCTTTCGGACTTGATGCGTGAGTGTCGGGCTGAGAGTGTTGCTCCTCCGCCTCCGCCTACACTCCCTCCACCTACACTCGCTCCGCCTGATCGCAGTACCATCTGCCAGGCGTACGATGTTGTGGACTCTACTACAGTCCATGCAAGCACAGCTTTCGGACTTGATGCGTGAGTGTCGGGCTGAGAGTGTTGCTCCTCCGCCTCCGCCTACACTCCCTCCACCTACACTCGCTCCGCCTGATCGCAGTACCACCTGCCAGCAGTTCCACCTGCCAGGCGTACGATGTTGAGCCACGTGCTGAGTTTGCTGTTCCCTGTGGTGTTCAGCCTCCGCCTTCCTTAAGGCAACCTTTACATTGGGATCAGGAGGATTATACCTCTCTTCCTCCGCCTCCACTTGCTGCTCCACCAGTGATGCAACACTCGGTTGAGGTACAACAACCTCTCCCGTCCATGAGTCAGTCTCCTCAGCTCTCGCTGCAGCGAGCTCAACCCTCCACAAGGCAAGCACCACAACACCTTAGCCTTGCGCCTCAGGAGCCTCAGCTTGCGAGACATTTACCTTGTTCTGCGCAGCCTCTTCCTCATCGCGCTCCGCTCACACCACAGGAACTGGAACTTGCTACTCCGCTTCCGCCAACCGCTCAGCAAGCGCAACCCTTGGGTTCAACCACTCATGCTAGGAGTCAGCCTCCTCCACCCATGCGCCTTCCTTCTGCTTGTCTTTTATTCAGCCTTTGCAGACTGAGCCTCAGGTGTTCCCTCATCGGAGTCTTGAAGAGGAAACCACAACTATTGTTGTTCCAGCTCGTTCTGACTCTGCTGTTCAGCATACCTTACCTCCATTTTCATACCATGGTTTAAACCCCATGCAAGCATGCATAAAGCACTCTAGCACTGGTCATGGAATTTCTGAGAAATGTTAAACGCCATGCACACGCTCTGCTTTCCTTACAGCAGGCTCTGCTTACAGCAGGCTCTGCTTACTACATGCTCAGCATACAGCATGCTCTGCATTCAGCATGCTCTGCATACAACATGCTCTGCATACAGCATGCTCTGCATTCAGCATGCTCTGCATACAACATGCTCTACATACAGCATGCTCTGCATACAGCATACTCTGCATACATCATGCTCTGCATACCTTACCGCATGCTTCTCAACACATCTTGGGTTGTTGCCAACTCACTAGACTGTCAAGCAGTTTCATAACGTTGCCTTCTAGTCTGCTGCTTTTGCACCAGTGAACCCTCACTCAGAGAACTTAGCTTTTCTAGGATAAGGTCCCTGTAGATGAGAAAGTTCTTTTCTCCCTCCTTCTGATATTCCCTTGAGGACTCTGTCATTTGGAGGGAGCCTTTAGCTGCATAACCTCTTATGGACTTTTATTTAAGCATAACATGCTTACAGGGAAGGTAATGGTTCCACTTCAGCCGCTAATCCCGTCTGTTACCACACCTGCTCCCATAGACCTTGAGCTGTGTTGCATGACATGCAGTCCAAGCTTAGTCCTTGTTAGAGGATTTTTTGTTTACGGAGTCAATGTGTCACGGGGAAGACGTTCAACAACCAACAGAAGGGACTTGTTGTGACGCAGTGCGGCAACCTCAGCAACCCGTTAAGGAGTTGTCTGTACGACCCAGACAGTCTAGACAGATTCGGGTTGTCACTGTACTTCCTCGCTTGCCCATGATTGACAGTTTACAGACTGTGCAGCAGTATCATGATCTTGTGTCCGGCTCCGTCAGACGACTGGCTTTTAAGAGCTCCCACAAGTCGTCGCTGTCTGGAGATTTTCAAATGGACTATGGATCTGACCAAGGAACTGGGCCTCCTGGTCAATTTTGAGGAGTCTCAGCTCGTTCCATCCCAGACCATTGTCTTCTTGGGTATGGATCTTCAGAGTCGAGCTTTTCGGACTTGTCCGTCGGCCCCAAGGATCTTCCAAGCCCTAGAATGCATCCAGAGCATGCTGAGAAGGAACCGATGCTTAGTCAGGCAGTGGATGAGTCTAACAGGGACACTTTCATCGCTGGCCCTGTTCATCGAGTTAGGGAGACTCCACCTCCGCCCCCTTCAGTATCATCTAGCTGCTCACTGGATAAAGGACATGACGCTAGAGACGGGCTCAGTTCCTGTTTCCGAAGAGATGAGGTCTACTCTAACGTGGTGGAAGAACAGCATTCTTCTCAAGGAAGGTCTACCATTGGCTGTTCAGACCCCCGACCACCGTCTCTTCTCGGACGCATCGGACACGGGCTGGGGTGCGACACTGGACGGACAGGAATGCTCGGGAACATGGAATCAGGAGCAAAGGACACTTCACATCTATTGCAAGGAGTTGTTGGCAGTTCATCTGGCCTTGATAAACTTCAAGTCCCTCCAGCTTAACAAGGTGGTGGAGGTGAACTCCGACTACACCACAGCCTTGGCTTACATCTCCAAGCAGGGAGGGACTCATTCGAGGAAGTTGTTCGAGATCGCAAGGGACCTCCTCATTTGGTCAAAAGATCGAAAGCTCACGCTGGTAACGAGGCTCATTCAGGGCGATATGAATGTCATGGCAGATCGCCTCAGCCGGAAGGGTCAGGTCTTCCCCACAGAGTGGACCCTTCACAAGAATGTTTGCAGCAGACTTTGGGCCCTGTGGGGTCAGCCAACCATAGATCTATTCGCTACCTCGATGACCAAGAGGCTCCTCTTGTATTGTTCTCCGATTCCAGACCCAGCAGCAGTTCGCGTGGATGCCTTTCTGCTGGATTGGTCCCATCTCGACCTGTATGCATTCCCGCCGTTCAAGATTGTCAACAGGGTACTTCAGAAGTTCGCCTCTCACAAAGGGACACGGCTGACGTTGGTTGCTCCCCTCTGGCCCGCGAGAGAATGGTTCACCGAGGTACTGCAATGGCTGGTCGACGTTCCCAGGACTCTTCCTCCTAGAGTGGACCTTCTGCGTCAACCTCACGTAAAGAAGGTACACCCAAACCTCCACGCTCTTCGTCTGACTGCCTTCAGACTATCGAAAGACTCTCAAGAGCTAGAGGCTTTTCGAAGGAGGCAGCCAGAGCGATTGCCAGAGCAAGGACGACATCCACTCTCAGAGTCTATCAGTCTTAATGGGAAGTCTTCCGAAGCTGGTGCAAGGCCAATGCAGTTTCCTCAACCAGTACCACTGTAACCCAGATTGCTGACTTCCTGTTACATCTAAGGAACGTAAGATCCCTATCAGCTCCTACGATCAAGGGTTACAGAAGTATGTTGGCAGCGGTTTTCCGCCACAGAGGCTTGGATCTTTCCTCCAACAAAGATCTACAGGACCTCCTTAGGTCTTTTGAGACCTCAAAGGAACGTCGGTTGTCCACTCCAGGCTGGAATCTAGACGTGGTCCTAAGGTTCCTATGTCATCAGGATTTGAACCGCTCCAATCAGCCTCTTTTAAGGACCTCACATTAAAAACTCTTTTCCTCGTGTGCTTAGCAACAGGTAAAAGAGTAAGTGAGATCCACGCCTTCAGCAGGAACATAGGTTTCACATCTGAAACGGCTACATGTTCCTTGCAGCTCGGTTTTTTGACTAAAAACGAGCTTCCTTCCCGTCCTTGGCCTAAGTCGTTCGAGATCCCAAGCCTGCCCAACATGGTGGGGAACGAACTGGAGAGAGTACTTTGCCCAGTTAGAGCTCTTAAGTACTATCTAAGAAGGTCAAAACCATTACGAGGACAATCAGAAGCCTTATGGTGTGCTATCAAGAAGCCTTCTCTACCAATGTCTAAGAACTCAGTTTCTTACTACATCAGGCTTCTGATTAGAGAAGCAAATTCTCATCTGAAGGAAGAAGACCTTGCTTTGCTGAAGGTAAGGACACATGAAGTGAGAGCTGTGGCTACTTCAGTGGCCTTCAAACAGAACCGTTCTCTGCAGAGTGTTATGGATGCAACCTATTGGAGAAGCAAGTCAGTGTTCGCATCATTCTATCTCAAAGATGTCCAGTCTCTTTACGAGTACTGCTACACCCTGGGTCCATTCGTAGCAACGAATGCAGTAGTAGGCGAGGGCTCAGCCACTACATTCCCATAATCCCATAACTTTTTAACCTTTCTCTTGAATACTTTTTATGGGTCGTACGGTCGGCTAAGAAGCCTTCCACATCCTTGTTGATTTGGCGGGTGGTCAATTCTTTCTTGAGAAGCGCCAAGGTTAAAGGTTGTGATGAGGTCCTTTAGTATGGGTTGCAGCCCTGTATACTTTAGCACCTTTGAGTTGATTCAGCCTCCCAAGAGGAACGCTGCGCTCAGTAAGGAAGACGATCTTATTAAAGGCAGAGTAACGGTTCAAGTCGACTTCCTTACCAGGTACTTATTATTTCATTGTTATTGTGGATAACTGATTATATGAAATACGGGATACTTAGCTATCCTTTAGTCTTGTACACTGGTTTTTCACCCACCCCCCTGGGTGTGAATCAGCTACATGATTATCGGGTAAGTTTAATATTGAAAAATGTTATTTTTATTAATAAAATAAATTTTTGAATATACTTACCCGATAATCATGATTTAATCGACCCTCCCTTCCTCCCCATAGAGAACCAGTGGACCGAGGAATAATTGAGGAGGTGTCAACAAGAAGTACTTGAGTACCTGGCCACAGGTGGCGCTGGTAAATACACCCCCTTCTAGTATTGTGATAGCTGGCGTATCCCTCCATAGAATTCTGTCGGGCAACGGAGTTGACAGCTACATGATTATCGGGTAAGTATATTCAAAAATTTATTTTATTAATAAAAATAACATTTTCAGGAAAATTGTGATTTTCCTCCATTACAATGCATAAATTTCAAGCTTTATTGTACTAACAGTCATAAGACTCGTCGTCATGGGAGAGATTTTTCTAATATGAGATCTTGGAAGATGGTCATCCTCTATTCTCTTTAGTCTGGTAATTGATCAAAATTAGCTACTGTATTTACACGGAGATCCATATTCTTTATTTCCTCAATTAATGCAGCTTGGGCCGTTTTTTTTTTATACTGTGATCATATCCAATCTTTTAGTCCTTTCATTTTCAGAGTTTTAATTCTCTTGGAAGTTCAGGGAAACTCAACTTATTATGGGCTTCCTTGTCCTCTCAGTTTTCTTTTTACTAGAATGCCAGTAGCTCTTCACACCTACTGCATAAGTTCCTATTCACGCAGTGTTAAATTAATGGTTTTATGATGAAGCAAATATAATTTTTCAAAGTTGAAATAAATTTTTTCACTACCGACTCATTGCCTTAACTAAACCTTCCTTCTCCCAACCCCTATATTCTGTTGCAGCTGGATCAGAAGTAGAAAGAATGATTAGATTAATAATTAGAGTTATTCCAACTTACCTGTGCCAATGTTCTTTACCTTTTCAACTGGATTGATATTAATATGGTTTGCATGAAAAGGCTATATTATAGTACTGGATTTTAATTAATAAATCTAATTTGGATAATGAAATATCCATATTAATCATAGAAAACTGCTAACTTTGTTTTTATGAATTACTAATCAGTTACTTTTGCTAGGGATATTACATTTGACCAAAAGTAGTAAAGTTTGAGTTGAACTAGCACTTAAAGGGAGTCTTTCTTGAGACAATTTTTAGTTTGGTGACTGAGATATCTGGAAGAACTTTTTTTTGTATATTTAATTCTTTTTATTTTTGCTAACATTTTTTTTTGAGATTGGTTTTGTGATTTTTGTGTAGCTGATTATTATTCATCATAAGTTGATGGGCTTCTATGATGAATGGGAAATCTATCAGGGAATGCTTTGTGTTTGTCTCACGTGTGCATACTCACTGCTACTTTACAATCATTAATTTATCAATAAACAGTGGAGGACATGATTGCCAGTACTGTACGCTGTGCAATTCTTTATTGCATCGTATTTCTTTAGATGTTTCACTCTACAATCATTAATTCATCAATGAACAGTGGAGGACATGATTACCAGTCCACTGTGCAATTCCTTATTGCATCGTATTTGTTTAGATGTTTCAAATGCAGGTCCCCCCTTATTAAAACAGGATATCATAGGACAGATTACATTGATGCACCTTAGGTTTGGACTTATACCTGTGATTTGATTGTAACAAAAACCAAACAGGGTGCAGGAATGGTATTTGAAGTCCATGTAGAGGTAACTGGGGACTCAGGAGAAGTGTCAGCCCCCAATGTTAATGACAATTATCATAGATAAGGTTGTGGGGGGGCATCTTATGATAGGACATATCTCTTTGATTTCTTATATCTCAGATAGGAGCTTTTAAGAATTTTGTTAAGGTTTGTAGACCAGTGGACACAGGTCATTTCAACATATGTTGATGATCTACATACGTACTGCTCACTGACTGTGCTGTATGTTTCCAGAACGGCAATGACTTCTGGTCGATTGTTTGTTTACATGTGTAAGGCTCCACATGTTTCGGTATGATTCTGGTATGTCCTATGTCTAATATATATAAGGCTGATAACTATGAATGTCCTCAGTTCTATTTTCTTCTGTTTAGCCATTCAACCAGTTGGTTAGTTTTACTGTATCCACATAGTGCTTCTTTATATTTGCTTATTATAGAAGACAGTGTCTACCAAAATATGATAAACCACCTGATGATTAATATGGAATTGTGTGTGTCATTTCTACATTAACAGCATAGAAAATGGTAATTTCAATCCAATATCTATGCTGTCTCAGGCTGTGTCTGCTGGTCTACAAACCTTTTCAAAATTATCAATAGCTCTTTGTGAAGTAATAATGTACACAGAATAACATTTGACATTCTCGACGTACAGTATTGTGAGTACGATATGAATAGTTTCTTCCGTTATTGATTAGGATTATTTCATTGAGGTCTTTGTGTTTTGATTGTATGATTTTAGATAGAGTAACAAGAGTTACGAAGTAGTTAGTGTGATTTATTGAGTTATAGATATTTTTTCTCTGTTGCACTCTCATTAAATGGGAAAGGTGGACACAAGAAGGTGTAAGTTTGTTATTTATACAAAAGTTATGAAAGTAAAATCATTTTAATCCATTTAGTTTACTGATTCTCTTTTAAATCGTCTGGTGGTCTACAATTAGTGTAAAGCAAAATAAGAGTACCTAATTGATTGCTACGTATCATCGTTATTGAGAAACCCTGCCAACCACTGACCAGGAATTTAGTTGCAAGGAAGCTAGTGATTCACTTCTTTCAGAATAAGGAAATTGTTTAGAAGGTGTTTTGGGTAATACAGTATTGCCTTCCGCTAGTCACAGTGTTTTGGTTGTGTATATTGTTATATATTTCTCAATGTACTTTTAATAAATTTGTTCATAATTTTCTGTGTATATTTTATCCTTGATAACTACTCTACTACTGTGTGGATTTCAAGAAAGTATTTTAAATATTACAATATTGATAATGAGGATCAATGTTGTTGATAACGATGTTCATGATGATGATTATTATCCATGCTTATATCTGGCGTCGCTACAGTACATTCAGCCATCGTTGCCATTGTACAATGCCATAATATGTTAAAACAAAATTTACCAAAAGTTTAACCTGAGATATTTCCAGGGAATTTGATTAATATCTGAAAATATGCTGGGTTTTGAGAAAAGCATATTGGGGCAAATATGTGGGGCACTGAAATGAAGAGACTGGCGAATGGAGGAAAAAGTATGATATGGAATTAAGAGAAGTATTAAGGCTGCCATTTGGGAAACAATAGTTTGATTAGAGGACTGGAAACGGGCAGACCATCTGGGAGAAGACTTGTGGGCAGACTGTGCATGGCATTATTATTATTAATATTAAATGCTAAGCTACAACCCTAGTTGGAAAAGCAGGATGCTATAAGCCAAGGGCCCCGACATGGAAAATAGCCCAGTGAGAAAAAGAAACAAGGAAAAATAAAATATTTTAAGAATAGTAACATTAAAATCAACATTTCCTATATAAACAATGAAAACTTCAACAAAACAAGAGGAAGAGAAACTAGATAGAACAGTGTGCCTGAGTGTACCCTCAAGCAAGAGAACTCTAACCCAAGACAGTGGAAGACCATGGTACAGAGGCTATAGCACTACCCAAGACTAGAGAACAATGGTTTGATTTTGGAGTGTCCTTCTCCTAGAAGAGCTGCTTACCATAGCTAAAGTGTCTCTTCTACCCTTACCAAGAGGAAAGTAGCCACTGATAATATTGGGACAGACTTGGAGCATCTCGCTGAGTGGTGTACATTGACTCTGGATCGAAGGCAGTGGAGGCATTGAAGGTTTACCTTGGTTTGTTGGCAGTAGAGTGAGTAAGAAAACGTTTTGATGTACAGCCAGATCTTGCTATTTGCACCGTTAAGTAACAGACACCAGCGAATAAGGAAAACCTGTGAATAGTAGATGTGATCTTAATGAAGTTTCCAGATCTGTATCGTTATATACAGTAAAAAAAAAAAAAGAAAAAAAAAAAATTCTCCATTACAACCATGAGGTAACAAAAAATAACAGTATCCATAGTTATACTTCTTAAACCCTAGTACTGTATAGGAAAGTATTCAGTTACACAACACCAAATAGAAAATACAAAAAGCCATTGTCGCAGAAGCATTGGAAACTTACTTTTATAATATAATTCTCAACTTACCTTTGTTTTTTACTGAGCATGTTGTACTGTATTTGGTATTATATACTCAATGATTTTTTCGTGTCAACATATATGAAATACCAAATATATATTGTCTTCCTTGCCATAGCTGAAGTGTATAAGCTATAAGCTGTGTTTTTCGAGACTTGCTTTGTGCAAATTTGCTTATGTACGAAATAACCTATCAATTTCGTACAGAAGACCATTTTCAAAGTTCATCAGTGTCGATTTTTTCATTTGTTTTGATTTCTAGAGTTACTTAATTTTGAATTCAATCCAGTCTTAAATATTGTCGTTTTATACTGCTACAGGTCATCATGAGGAACAAAGAGGTAGGCTTCACACAATAATTTCTAAATTTGGAGCCTAAGATTCAGAGTTGTGTATTAATAAAATGTTGATAAGAGTTAGAAAAGTTCAGACCAAATGAAGAAAACCGCCATAGAACAAATTAATTATTCTAGTATAGGAAAAACTTGTATAGTCAATTGCAATTAGCAAGGAAATGGCAAATATATCTATCTTTTTTATAGACATTTCTATTAAGAACACACACACACACACACACGCGCGCGCGCGCGCGAAAAGAAAAAAAAATTGACTAACCCACTATCTATCTCATTCTCTTCCTCTTGCATTTTTGAGGTTTTTTTTTATAGTTTATATATCAAGGATCTGTTTTAGTGTTGTTAGTGTTCTTATAATATTTTTGTTTTGATTATTCAATACTTCTCATAGTTTATTTAATTTCTTGTTTCCTTTCCTCACTGGGCTATTTTCCATGTTGGAGCCCTTGAACTTAAAGCATACTGCTCTACCATCCAGGGTTGTCGCCTAAATAATAATAATAATAATAATAATAATAATAATAATAATATATTTCACCGACAAAGCCTTTGGGCAAATTGGCGCATGCGCAGTTCAGACCATATCAACACATGGCGTCTTTGGCTTCGCCCAATACTCCAGTCTAGAGTTTAGACTCCTTGTTCCATTCAGTCACTGTCAGTGTCCAGTTGAGAGTAGACCTTTGCAATTGCGTGTGTCAGTGAATAAAGCCGTCATGCCACGCGGTTTTTGAATGCTGAGTGAGTTCGATAACTTTGTAAACTATAGGTTTTATTTTCTTGTGTCAGCCGTCTACTAGTTGTCTGAAGGATTATATAGAATATTATCTTTTATATTCCGTACATGGATGACGTATAATTTGGATATTCCGTAAGTAAACGAACTTTTAATTTACTTATTTTAAAGTTAATTTACTTATTTAATTAACTTAGAAACACTTTAAGAGTGATATATTTGTCTATACTTACGAATTAACGAATAGTGTATATATATATATATATATATATATATATATATATATATATATATATATATATATATATATATATATATATATATATATATATATATATATATCTGCCGTTGCTAGTCAACTGCAGGACAAAGGCCTCAGAGATGTCCTTCCACACTCGTCTGTTTATGGCATTTTTAAGCCGGTCCGCATCCGTAAATTTTCATAGTCCGTCAATC
This sequence comes from Palaemon carinicauda, assembly GCF_036898095.1. NCBI lineage: Eukaryota > Metazoa > Arthropoda > Malacostraca > Decapoda > Palaemonidae > Palaemon > Palaemon carinicauda. Next base: position 5,732,302 of record NC_090740.1, read on the forward strand.
CATCGTCTTCTCTCCCTTCCCATGCTTCTTTTGCAATCTTTCTTAGGAACCATTCTGTTATTCTTAATGTCATATCTATTGTCTGTTATTCTCATTATATGTTCTGCCCGTGTCCATTTCTTTTCTTTACTTCTTGTTAGAATATCCTCTACTTTATTGTGCTCTTTTTCTGCTTTAGCGTAGTTCCCATCATTATTCTTTTCTTAGCTCTTTTAGTTGTAACTTGATTATGTTCCAAGGCTTTGATACTGGTAGGACCATTTGATTAAATACTTTATATATATATATATATATATATATATATATATATATATATATATATATATATATATATATATATATATATATATATATATATATATGTGTGTGTGTGTGTGTGTGTGTGTGTGTGTGTGTACACATACATATATAAGACATCTGAGTATTCAACAAAACATGTACATTATTTGCATCTTCATATAAGCACAAGGACAGTCTTTAGCAATAAAGGTTAGAATTGACAAGCACATTAAGATAACAATAACTCAAATTAAAAAAGAGAACAACTGACCTTTCAATATTGTTTATCGTTGGTTCCCAAAAATGTATTTTAGTAGACTCATCTATTCTTTACATGGGATTTTCATTATAGGATGCTATTACCTTAGAATAAGTAGGCCATCTCTGATACCAGACTGGGTAGGCCTATATATTATGTAGATTTTGTTTGCAATACTATGCATGCTGTTAATTCTAATAGGCCTAGTCAGGCCTTCTCCATCATGGTGCTCAATACTACACAGTATTTTAGAAGTTTTATTCCAACTGTGACCAAGCTGTGGAATGATCTTCCTAATCGGATAGTGGAATCGGTAGAACTTCAAAAGTTCAAACTTACAGCAAATGTTTTCGTGTTTTTTATAGTTTATATATGAAAGATCTATTTAAATGTTACTGTTTTTATAATATTATATTTCAATTGTTCATTACTTCTCTTGTAGTTTATTTCCTTGCCTCACTCGGTTATTATTCACTGTTGGAGCCTTTGGGCCTTTAGCATCTTGCTTTTCCAACTAGGGTTGTGGCTTGGGTAATAATAATAATAATAATAATAATAATAGGGTTGCCTAACAAGCTACCAGTTCGAGTAGACCTTCATTTCATAAAGTGTTTTATGATTATTATCTCTGTAGCAATTAGTTAACTTTTCTTAAATATTTTTATTTTCTTTTAATTTTATCCTCAGGAACAATGTCTACCCAATGAAATTTCAAGTGTGTAACCGTAGGAAAAAAAGCTAGTAATATATCAGGAATTATCATATACTCGTATACACTATCTAAGGTGTTCATTTATTAAAAAAGAAAATGAAATTATTGTTAAGGATAGTGTTTTCCCAACATTTTCAAGCCATAAAGAACTACTAGATTATCTTTCATTTGGTATAGGCCTATGCTATTTGTTTAACCTACGTGGGCAGCTTTTTGAGGTTTCTATAAACCAAGGATAAGGGATCATATACTCATCATAGTGTCTGGTTTGGATTTTGAAGATTTTAAGGTAATTTCCTATAGGCCTAGAGCAAATACCCTGTTGAGAGTAGTTCGGTCTATTGAAATACATTTTCGGAAAATGGTGTCGAACAGTGATGAAATATTTAATATTCTTGTTGATTTATTGTTTTATTCCTATTGGATGTGACACACACACACACACACACACACATATATATATATATATATATATATATATATATATATATATATATATATATATATATTTATTGATTTATTTATATGTATACAGTATGTATATATGTATATATACAGTACGTGTATATATATATATATATATATATATATATATATATATATATATATATATATATACACGTACTGTATATATACATATATACATACTGTATACATATAAATAAATAAATATATAATATATATATATGTATATATATATATGTATATATATATATATATATATATATATATATATATATGTGTGTATATATCATAAAAACTCTGGTAATGTTTTCCCAAAGAGGCGAGAATCGTTTGTAAAATATTTCCTCCAAAGATTAATATCAAAGCAGCAATTATTATTATTATTATTATAGCTACAACTCTAGTTGGGAAAGCATGATTCTCTTAGCCCAAGAGCTCCAACAGGGAAAATAGCCCAGTGAGGAAAGAGAATAAGGAAACAAACTACAAGCGAAGCAACCATTTTAATGTTTTCATCTTGGTGAAATTACATGAAATTTACCCTTCTACATTTCTAAAATGAATGGCTTCCTGGCCCCAGTGACCTAAATTCCGTAAATATGACATGATAGAGGAATATACATGTGACTGAAACAGCAACTTAAAAACTGTTTTTTTTTTTTTGGTGGGGGGGGGGGGGGGGTTGGCTGGTGTTGCAAAAACAATATATTGGATAAGCAACCGTTTACTGGGTCGTTCACATCTTAAGTTTGACATTAAAGGGGAGTAATGAAAAATAGTGAGCACATAAACGAAGTTTAAATTTTACTTCCTTGTCTCCAGACAATATTATGAGAGGTGTAGGCCTATACTCAATTTATTTTTTATCTTTTTTTTTTCATTTTTTTTAACGAGGCGCATTAGCACTGACTCATAAGGGGGTGCTATCTGATTGGTTAGAATTATATTATCTTGCCCAGCCAATCAGCGATCAGGAATCTTTTCCGAGCTGGAAGGGCACCCTTGCGAGTTGGTGCAAATCTGCCTACTAAAAAGAATTGACTATAGTCATATTATGACCATTGAGAGATCAGTCAAATTTTGTGTGAGCGTACTTTGTTGGGGGGGGGGGGTGTATATTTTTTCGGAGAACATAGTTTCAATCATATTTCCGGGGGATATAAGAATAGTATTAATGAAAGAACTGCACACGAGTATTCCAGTTTAGGTCTATCGGCCATAATGCACTATGAACTGTTTATGTGAGATATACCCGTTTGATATTCGAAACCAATTTCTTTTTAACCTGAAACGATGCAATATAACCGAATTTTCTTTACTTTACTCCATAGAAAATCGAATTTTTACTAATGAAGGAAAAACAGAAAAGATGTGAGCTAGTTTGAACGGATGTGGAAATCATCTTCCTACACATTCTCTCTCTCTCTCTCTCTCTCTCTCTCTCTCTCTCTCTCTCTCTCTCTCTCTCTCTCTCTCTCTCTCGTAAAGAATCCTCAAGTGATGATAGTAATATTTAAGTTGTAAGTAACATCACGTAACATCCCAAACTACAAAATTATGAACCATACATACGCGATCTACAGTTGAACTACACATTTAGAGCATTTGAATGTACTGCACTACATATGTTAACACAAGGAGAAAAGTACTCATTAGAACTCATTTAGAATTTTTTGGACAGTCATTGTTGACCACACAAATTGCGTCGCCAGGCGCGGGCCGGTTAATTCAAAGGGGTGGTGGTGGGGGGGGGGGGGGTTAGCGTTATTAGGAGCCGGGCCCAGAAGTGCCAAAGGCTATCTTATAAATAACATAACATTATCGTTAATAGCAGCAGTAACGCAAATAGCTTACTACTCTCTCTCTCTCTCTCTCTCTCTCTCTCTCTCTCTCTCTCTCTCTCTCTCTCTCTCTCTGGATGGTCGGATGACATAGCTTTAGTAATTTTTCATTTCTGCTTATATCGTTTATTTATTTCCTTATTTTCTTTCCTCACTGGGCTATTTTTCCCCGTTGGAGCCCTTGGGCTTATAGCATCTTGCCTTTCCAACTAGGGTTGTAGCTTAGCTAATAATAATAATAATAATAATAATAATAATAATAATAAAAATGAGGTATCGTATATTATATACATTATATACACTCATTATAATCATTAAATGTTCCTAAAAATGTTTTATTTTAATTGCTTATTACTTCTCTTGTAGTTTATTTATATCTTTGTCTCCTTTCCTCACTGAGCTATTTTTCCCTGTTGGAGCCCTTGGGCTTATATCATCTTGCTTTTCCAACTAGGGTTGTAGCTTAGCTGGTAATAGTAATATATCTCTACCCTAGATAATAAAGAGAAAGTATCTGGCTATGTATATTTTTTCCAGTCACGCTGAGCGGCATGGCCAGATGTGTATCTACCCTCGGAAACCATAGCTGCCGTGTTGTAGTTAGGAAAGGACACACACACACACACACACACACACACATATATATATATATATATATATATATATATATATATATATATATATATATATATATATATATATATAAATATATATATATTAGGAAACTTTATCTCGAGTGGTGTTCACTTAAATAAAATTAGATATGGCCTTCATATGGGAAAATGAAAAATATAAAAGTATATTTTAACGTTGAATATTCATTAAAAAGGTTAATGTCAATAAGTAAAGATACATATATATTATGCAGTCCAGAATACCTATATAGAACGCTCTAATACAGTCTATATAGGTCTACGAAGTAGTATAGGGTCTAATTAGAAGGGTTTTGATTCAGTTAACAGCTTCCCACAAGCTTCGTCTTCTTCCTAACAGATGGCAGCACTTCCCCGACCGCAACCTCTAAATATGTAACTCGCAGAACCTACTTCCATAATTACATTTGGCGCTGTCTCTGTGAACAATTTTAAGTTTCCAGTTAGTGTGATTTGTTGTTTCTTTTTTTTTTCTTTGCGTCCCAATTTTGCATTTGCTTCTCAGAATCAGTAGAAAATGAGGAAAAATTCCCTAGAAATTCTCGTGTCATTAACTGCGCTTCTGGTGATGTTAAACGGTCGAACCTTTTTGTCTCATTTGTAAAGCTATAACTATTCAGGTTTTGGTTTTCTTTCATAGGGCCGCCGTTTAAATTCTCTCTCTCTCTCTCTCTCTCTCTCTCTCTCTCTCTCTCTCTCTCTCTCTCTCTCTCTCTCTCTCTCAGTGATACGCCTAAGATTTTCATATTTCAACTTAGTTGTATCCGTCAGCAGACAAATATCTGCCAGGTAACCGATTTAGTTTTGGGTCAACAATGGCACTAGAGATTTCACGAAACTTGCATAAAAACCCCTAAATTTCTACTAGAATAAAGCTCTGTTGACCCCTTCAAAAGTCAGATAAACACACATATGTAGCCTATATGTATATTTGTATGTATATTCGTGAATATATACCTCATCTTCATCAGCCATTGCTAGTCCACTGCAGGACTGGTCTTTCTATACCAGTCTATATCCGCAAGTTTTCTTAGTTTGTCAATCTTCATCTTCTCTTCCTTCCTTCCTTTGTTTGCAATCTTTAGGGTTCGTTGTGTTATTACCTTCACTTAAATCGAAGATTTTGCAAAGAGTATGTATTCACCCCTGTCTGTTTATTTATTAATTTATTTGTGTTTATTTGTTTGTGGGCGACTTTACACAAAAAACTATTGTATCGATTTTGACCAAACGATGGTCATACTGGGTATGACCCAATGATGAATTTGTAATATTTTGGATAAAGTAGATCAGAATACAAGTACGCGAAATACCTTGAAAATAATAGCAATTTTAACTAAATGGCAAATATTTCGTTTTTTAAATTTTTGTGAACAATAGTACGCTAAAACTGCAGAACCAATTTCAACTAAACTAAGTGGACAATTGGGGTATGACTCAGGGATAAATCGATTAGATTCTGAAGAAAATACATCGAAGTACAAGTAAGCAATGGAGTTAAGAACTAAATAAGATTGATCGGTGTGGCGAAGGCACGCTCTCTCTCTCTCTCTCTCTCTCTCTCTCTCTCTCTCTCTCTCTCTCTCTCTCTCTCTCTCTCTCTCTCTCTCTCTCTCTGTGTACTGAGTGGCCCTCTAATTCTTCTTGTCCATCTATTATCTGTCCTTCTCATTGTATGTCCCGCCCATGTCAATTTCTTTCTTTTAGATGTTAGAATATCCTCTACTTTAGTTAGTTGTCGTATCCATGTAGCTCTTTTTCTGTCTCTTAGCGTTATTCCCATCATTATTCTTTCCATAGCTGTTTGAGTTATGACTAGCTTAAAATCTCAGGGTTTAGTAAGGCTCCAAGTTTATGATGCATAAGTTAATGCTGGTAGGATCATCTCATTAAATAGTTTTCTTTTTAAAGGAAGTGGCATTTTACATTTCATGATATCACACCAAATAATCATGAGCAGCCATTCCGTTTGATATTTCAATGAAGATTTTAATGATTATTATTATTATTATTATTATTATTATTATTATTATTATTATTATTATTATTATTATTATTATTATTATTATTACTTGCTAAGCTACAACCCTATTTTTAAAAGCAGGATGCTATAAGCCTAGGGGCTCCAATAGGGAAAATAGCTCGCTGTGGAAAGTAAATAAGTAAATAAATAAACTACATGAGAAATAATTAACAATACAGTAACAATACCAAAATAAATCGTTCATATCTGAATTGTAAAAACTTTCAAAAAACAAAAGGAAGAGAAATAATATAGAGTAATGTTCCCGAGTGTACCCTCAAGATAGAGATATCTAACCCAAGACAGTGGAAGACCATGGTACAGAGGCTATGACACTACCCAAGACTAGAGAACAATGGTTTGATTTTGGAATGTCCTTCTCCTAGAAGTGCTGCTTACCAAAGCTGAAGAGTCTCTTTTCTTCTTACTAAGAGGAAAGTAGCCATTGAACATTTACAAAGCAGTAGTTAACCCTTAAGCAGAGAAGAGTTATTGTTAATCTCAGTGTTGTCAGATGTACAAGGGCGGAGGGAATCGGGAGAATAGGATAGACTATTCGGTGTATGTGTTGGCAAAGGGAAAATAAGCCGTGACCAGAGAGATTGAACCAATGTAAGCTACTGTGTGGCCATTTAAAGGACCCCAAAACTCTTTAACGGTAGTAACAAAGCATAGAATCGATTGGTTTGTATGCAATTAAGACATGGCAACTCATTAGATTGCCATATAAGTAGGTTAAGATGTTTGCTTTACGGTGTGCTATAATTGTAAACCACGTTCTATGAAGGAGAGAAACGTGGGTCGAAAAATTACGAAAAATTAGCCCAGGTTTGACAAATTATGTTATTATTATTATTATTATTATTATTATTTATTATTATTATTATTATTATCATGCTCAGGTTTGACCAATAGATGTTATTATTATTATTATTATTATTATTATTATTATTATTATTATTATTATTCTCAGGTTTGACCAATAGATATTATTATTATTATTATTATTATCATCATCATCTAAGCTACAACCTTAGTTGGAAAAGTACGATGCAATTAGCCCAAGGGTCCCAACGGGGAAAAATAGCCCAGTGAGGAAAGGAAATATGGAAATAGAATACTTATGAGAAGTAATAAATAATTAATATGAACTATTTTAAGATAAGTAACAACGTTAAAATGGATCTGTCTCATATAAACTGTGACTTCCCCTGTCATTCAGCCATCTTAATCTTTATTATTATTATTATTATTATTATTATTATTATTTGCTAAGCTACAACCCTTGTTGGAAAAGCAGGATGCTACAAGCCCAGGTGCACCAACAGGGAAAATAGCCCAGTGAGAAAAGGAAACAAGGAAAAATATAATGTTTTAAAAACAGTAACAATATTAAAATAGATATTTCCTATATAAACTATAAAAACTTAAAAAAAACTAGAGGAAGAAAAATAAGATAGAATAGTGTGCTCGAGTGTACCCTCAATCAAGAGAACTCTAACCGAAGACAGTGGAAGAGCATGGTACAGAGGCTATGGCACTATCCAAGAATAGAGAACAATGGTTTGAATTTGGAGTGTCCTTCTCCTAGAAGAGCTGCTTACTTTAGCTAAAGAGTCTCTTCTACCCTTACCAAGAGGAAAGTAGCCACTGGACTATTACAGTGCAGCAGTTAACCCCTTAGTTGAAGAAGAATTGTTTGGTAATCTCAGTGTTGTCAGGTGTATGAGGATAGAGAAGAATCTGTAAAGAATAGGCCAGACTATTCGGTGCATGTGTAGGCGTAGGGAAAGTGAACCGTAACTAGAGAGAAGGATCCAATGTAATACTGTCTGGCCAGTCAAAAGACCCAATAACTCCCTAGCGGTAGTATCTCAACGGGTGGCTGGTGCCCTGGCCAACCTACTGTTTGTATTTCTTTATCTTGGTTGTCATTATATAATAGGCATGTACGTAATTTATTTTCTTCTTATTACATATTTTGCTGTTAGCTACTCACGAACGAATAAAATTTTTTTCTGGTCTTGAAGAAATAATGCAGACAATGAATAATACTTTAAAAATATGAAGACGCAACATATGCACTTTATCGTTTTTGTTTACTATGCTCATAAATATTTTTACTGGCAAGCAACGGTCTCTTAAGGTTCGTGATTTATCTCCATGCAAGCAGCCACTGTTCCGATAATTGCTTTTGATTTATCACGTGACTAACAGTAGATCGAATTTCGGCAGATGGTCCCCTTTTAGCGGCGTAACGAGGGGTTGGTCGTTACGCTCGTGTTATCCATGATTAGTGCGTTATCTTCTCGCTACGTGGCGCTGCTTGGGACGTTTTTGCGCGAAAATTGTTAATATTATGTTATTTCATTACTTAAGCTCCTCAAACCATATTAGGTTTGTTTGCTGTGGGCGATCAGACTGATATATCCCACGGGTTGTTGTGGCCTGATTGGTAACGTCTCTGCCTGGTGTTTGCCAGATGAGGGTTCGAGTCCAGCTCAGACTCGTTAGTGCCTTTAGTGTCTGCAACTTTACCATACTTGTGAGCTAAGGTTGGGGCGGTTTTGGGGGG
>NC_090740.1:5746108-5748608 GCF_036898095.1 Palaemon carinicauda
ATATAAACTATTAACAACGTCAAAAACAGATATGTCATATATAAACTATAAAAAGACTCATGCCAGCCTGGTCAACATAATTTAGTTTCAGGTGGAATAAAACTTCTAGAATACTGTGTAGTGGTGAGCCTCATGATGGAGAAGGCCTGACTATTAGAGTTAACTGCATATTTAGTATTAAGTGCAGGATGGGACGAGTCTCACAACATGCAGCGAATGTTTTTATGTTGAACAGGCTGTTATAAGTCTCTTTTTATAGTTTATATATGAGAGATCTGTTTTAATGATGTTACTGTTCTTAAGATGTTTTATTTTAATTGTTTATTACTTCTCTTGTAGTTTATTTATTTTCTTATTTCCCCTTCCTCACTGGGCTATTTTTCCTTGTTGGTGCCCTCGTGCTTATAGCATCCTGCTTTTAGAGCAAGGATCGTAGCTTAGCAAGTAATAATAATAATAATAATAATAATAATAATAATAATAACTCTTAATCTAGAACTGAATTTGAAGTTCTCTGGCATCCTGACATCGTAGAACTGAATGAACAGGCCAAAATAGTCTTTTCCTCTTTATAAATAAATCAGGATTCGTAATTCCAACTGAATCAACAATAGACGGAAAGTTACTCTACCTAATGACCGGGACACCAAAGTCTTTGTCTCATAATCTCGGTCATAATTTCGCTAAAGTGGACATGATGCAAAGCAGCTGTTGAATGCGACTTTGGGGGGGGGTGTTGTTTTAAAAGGGTTGTTATTAACTAAGACAGGATGAGTACCTCTCTTCGATTGTTCATTGGTCTCATTCATGTGGTTGCTGATACAGAGGGTACCCTAACACTTGCACGACTCTTTGCCACGAATTTGTCGTGGCAGGTCGTGACATTTTGTGGCACGAACTGGGAGATCAAAAAAAAAAAAAGAAAGAAAAAATTACATCAGAATCACAGCTGACCTGTCCACATTGACACGAACTGGCACGACGAGTTTGCGCATAGTTTGCGCATTTCCCGCATCGTCCCGGCGAGTTCACGAACAGTTCGCGCATAGTTCACGACCCGGTCACGAAATTTTGTTGTAACCAAATTTTGAACATTTCAAAATTCTCGTCACGATGTGCCACGATGTCACGACGGGTTTACGAACACTTCACGCCAGTTCACGACTCGAGTCGTGACAATGCGTGCCACAAATTCGTGTAATTGTCAGCTTGGTTGTAGTTAAATAAGCTTGGTTTCCTTCTTTTCTAATGGGTTATCGGTATACCTGCAGTTTATGCACATCTGTATGAAAAACAACACTGTATCGAGTAATATCATTCATATCATTCTCATCCCTCATTTCCAGCAGATCATATACAGATTTAATGGCCGCTCATGAATGGCAGTGGCTAGGGATAGTGACATTGCCCTATCAAGCAGGACAAATCCGAAGGGACTAACCAAATTGATTATCGCCCAAGCTCCCTCTACACCCAAGCTAGGACCAGGGAGAACTAGGCAAAGGCTGCTAATTACTCAGCAGGTAGGCCTATAGGCTCCCCCAAACCCCCCATCCTTATCTGAAGGATGGTGAAGTTGCAGACACCAAAGAAACTTTGGAGTTTGAGCGGGACTCGAACCCCAGTTCGGCGAGCACCAAGCAGGGACGTTTCCAATAGGCCACCACATCCCTAAAATCTTTATAACCGAACAATTAGCAATCTCCGTAGAATATAATTTTCTGTAAGCTGACTGGTTGTCTGGTAATGATTCGATTAGTTGTTCAAGAATTACATATTCTATTACATCCTGCTTATTCCTAACTATACTCAATTTCTTTTAATGAGGCGCATTTGCACTGACTCGCAGAGGTGTCCTTTTAGCTCGGTAAAGTTTCGTATCAGCTGATTAGTTAGAATAAGTTCGTCAAACCAATCAGCTATTAGGAAACTTTTCCGAGCTAAGAGGGCACCCCTGTGATTCAGTGCAGATGCACCTCATTAAAAATCCTTTCTAAATTTTTTTCTCTCCTCTCTCCAAAGTTCACAAAGCAGCCAAGCTTACTCTCCGTTCTTCCCACATGACCAAACTTCGAAACATTCAGTGCCGCCATTTTACGTAAGCTAATGTTTAACCAATTAATCGTGCTTATACATTTCTCATCCTCACAGGTCTACTAAGTGAACAGTTCAACAGCTAGCTAATCCTGTGTATTGGTGTGTGGGTGGGTGGGTGGGGTGTGTGGGGGGGTTTGCATAAAGGATTTATTCTGTATGTTTCGTCATAAGCATTTTCTATATCAAAGTATATCTATTACCCTATTTTTCTCTTTACTTTCCATCTCATATATATTACCCTATTTTTCTCTTTACTTTCCATCTCATCATATCTATTACCCTATTTTTCTATTTACTTTCCATCTCATATCTATTAAACTATTTTTCTCTTTACTTTCCATCTCATCATATAACCATTACAAATACTTCTCCAAACCCACATTGGTCTTGTCATATCCTTCTG
>NC_090740.1:5756108-5758608 GCF_036898095.1 Palaemon carinicauda
TGTGTAATAAGTTATAACGATAAAAAGCGTAATCCTTTTTTATTATTAGAAAAATCTAAAGCTGCGTTTACATGATAAATAAGATGAAGAATATTAGAATAATAAATATAAGCACACTACAGAGTGTCGGGAAAATCCTACAATGCTCCAGAACCAGTGCAGAAATCCTGCCCCCTTTCCAGGAGTTCGTTGCGCAGATGTGCACATTGTCAACAGCAGGTGACCAGTATGGGAAGTACACAACGTCGTTTGTCTCTGTAATCATACAAACAGAAGGTCGTTAACAGTTAGTTTTGTGCTAAAGAGACCGAGTACTCTTACGCATACTAGTAACGCTGTTCATGCTACTACTACTGCTATGCAAGAAATGATATGAACATTCTCTTTCGCATACTACTGCTATAGTTGCTGCTACTACAACTCTTATTCAAGTTCGCTTACGCATACTACTAGTAACGGTGTGCCTACTACTACAACTGCTATTCAAGTATTCTTTCGCATAATACTGCTGCTACTTCAACTGCTATTAAAGTATTCTTTCGCCTAATAATGTTGTAGCTGCTGCTACTACAGCTGCTATTCAAGTATTCTTTTGCATAATACTGGTGTAGCTGCTGCTACTTCAACTGCTATTAAAGTATCTTTTGCATAATACTGCCGTAGCTGCTGCTACTTCAACTGCTATTAGAGTATTCTTTCGTATAATACTGCCGTAGCTGCTGCTACTTCAACTGCAATTGAAGTATTCTTTCGCATTATACTGCCGTAGCTGCTGCTACTTCAACTGCTGTTAAAGTATTCTTTCGCATAATACTGCTGTAGCTGCTGCTACTTCAACTGCTATTCAAGTATTCTATGTGCATAATACTGCTATAGCTGTTGCTAATTCAACTGCTATTCAAGTATTCTTTTGCACAATACTGGTGTAGCTGCTGCTATTTCAACTGCTATTCAAGTATTCTTTTGCATAATACTGGTGTAGCTGCTGCTTCTACAACTGCTATTCAAGTATTTTCTATCGCATACTATTGCTTTAGCTGCTACTACTACAACTCCTTTTCAAGTAATAATACGGACAAACTTAGGCCTATGTAGTTTCGGTTTATTATAACAAAAATAGAAAACTCTTTGCTTTCTATTAGTAATGTTACCAAAAATCACTAGATGCAACAATAAGAAATTATTTGCTGCTATTTGTAATGTGGTAAAAAATCACTAGATACAAAAAATGGGAAATTATTTGCCCTCTGATCAAACCAAGACTATTTTCAATGTTATCTAAACAGACTTCTTGATAACTGAAAGAGACATTTGTGCTCGGCTGCTGTAAGGAAAAAAAGCCATTTACAACAGGAAAGTCTTGTGGTGATCACAGGAAATTTTCACTCGTATGACAAAGAAATTAATGTTCACAAAATTATCTGTAAACAGCATAGGGTAAACAGTGGTCAAAATTACGTTTAATGCAGGATGTAAAACAAAATGTTAGTAACTTTAAGAAAGTCTTTCAGTAATAGCAACCAGGAAAGAAAGGTATCTGACGACTTTTTAAAAGACAATAAAAAAACTTTACTATTTAAAATAAACAGCAAGTGTCTGGGTACACGCACACACAAACGCACACACACACACACACATATATATATATATATTATATATATATATATATATATATATATATATATATATTTTTATCATTTATTATATCTTCTCTCCCTTATATTTCTTATCGGTCACATAGCTCTCCCCGCCACTCGGGTTTGGAGAAATGGAGTAGTCATACCGCGGTGAGAGTTGGTGCATGTGCGTGTGTAAGCTCATCTATCTAAATATATAGCCATCATTTTTGACGGGATGCGTACACTAGTTAAATAGAAAGAACTTTAGTTGCTACACACAAAAAGTAAGAAGACTTTTAGTGGCCATAAGAGGAAGGATCTTACTGTCCTCCATAATGAGGCCTCTTGATTGTGACCAATGTGTCCTTAGGCCTACTAAACCTAAATGGCCACCGTCATCATCATCATCATCACCACCATCAGCCTCGGATATGTCCTTCCTCTCGCGTCTGTTTATGGTCTTTCTATGCCAGTCTATACCCGTAAAATTTTCTTAGTTCGTCAATGCATCATCTTCTCTTCCTGCCCCTACTTCTTTTTGCAATCTCTATGGACCCATTCTGTTATTCTTTATGTCCATCTAGTATCTGTCATTTTCATTATATGCCCTGCCCATGTCTATTTCTTTTTCTTACAAGCTGTTAGAATACCATTTACTTTAATTTGCTCTCGTATCCATGTTGATCTTTTTCTGTCTACTAGTTTTATTCCCATCATTATTCTTTTCATAACTCTTTGAGTTATAACTAACTTATGCTCTAAGGCTTTAGTAAGGCTCCAAGTTTGTTATGCATAGGTAATACTGGTAGGACCGTCTGATAATTTTTTTTCTTTTTTTTTTTTTTTGAGAGAGAGAAAGTGGCATTTTACATTTCATAATA
>NC_090740.1:5763608-5766108 GCF_036898095.1 Palaemon carinicauda
TCACACGGATATTTCGATATCATATGCGGATTTGATTTCATATAATGGTTGGGTATTGGGATCCGGTATACTCGCTTTATCTTAAAGGTTTAAAGACCATCCCTGGATGGCAGAATAAACCAATACACCAATTCCCTAATATCGCAAGATGGTCTGCCCCTCTCTTTTATTCTTCTCCTGCACTTCTCTTTCTCCCTATTTCCTTAATCTTGCCCATCCCGAGTACCTGCCTTTGAGCTATTAACTAGATTGTATCTAGGGGTACTCTTCCTTTCCCCACATTCCCCACTTCCCTATTCTTATTATTGTTGTTGAATGTCAGAGGCAAGGGGTAGTGACATTGCCCTAGCAAACAGGAAAATACCTTAGAGACTGACCATATGACCATACATATGATCAGCACCCAAGCACCCTCTCCACCCAAGCTAGGACCAAGGGGGGCCAGTTAATGGCTGCTGATGATTCAGCAGATAGACCTGTATGCTTCCCCAAACCCCCCATTTTGAGTTCACTAGGATGGTGAGATTGCAGTGATCAAAGGAACTAACGAGTTTGAGTTGTACTCGAACCCCAGTTTGATGTTCATCAGTCAGGGACGTTACCACATCGGCCACCACAAAATAAGATCTAATTTGCAGGACCGAGGTTATCTATGAATAGCAATACTGATATATATATATATATATATATATATATATATATATATATATATATATATATATATATATATATATATATATATATATAAAAGGAATGGCTTTGAAAATAGTAATGAAGAAATAATTGGAATGTGTTGTTTTCAACTACATTAATTACATAAATACAATTTAATACATGTACATGTCCAAATGTATAAATCATATAAATACATCTTGCTGTTGCGGTTGTTCATTTTTGAGTGACGTCAGAGTTTTGAAAATTCGTAGGAGTCCGTGAAATTTAAAATATAGAAAGAGAATGGCGAGGTATATGGATTGTGCGAAATTTAGCCTGATTCGTCTTAAGTATTTTCGCACAGACTTTGATCTCCCGGATTTCTAATCGTTCAGTATATTATTATTATTATTATTATTATTATTATTATTACTACTACTACTACTACTACTACTACTACTACTACTACTACTACTACTACTACTACTACTTGCTAAGCTACAACCCTAGTTGAAAAAGTAGGATGCCATAAGCCCAGTGAGGAAAGGAATCAAGTAAATATAAAATAGTTCAAGAACAGCTTATAATAATAATGATAATAATAATAATAATAAGAATAAGAATAAGAATAAGAAAAAATAAAATAGTGTAAGAACAGCTTATAATAATAATAATAATGATAATAATAATAATAATAATAATGATAATAATTATAAGAATAATAAGAATAAGAATAATAAGAATAAGAATAATGAGAATAATAATAATAATAATAATAATAATAATAATAATAAGAATAATCAATGATAATAATCATGATCATAATAATAATAATAATAATAATAATAATAATAATAATAATAATAATAATAATAATAATAATAATAATAATAGTGTATTGCTTTCTGTAAGGTTCAATCCCATTTATATTTGCCCAAACTTTTCTTTATCTTTCCAAGCAGTATCTAGTTTAAGTCATTTGATTGAATGACCCTCTGACCTTCCTTTATGAGTGTACTTGATAGAATCAAGATATTCAAATAAAAAAAAATGTATTTGCCCAATTAATTGCTTTATCATAATTTAATTATTTTTATTATCTAGAAGTTGCAATTTATTGTACAAATTTATTACTTATAGGTTGCCTTGTGATGTACAACTTGATTGTCGTAGATTTTTTGGAAACGTCTGTGCATGGTGTTCTGCTGGACTGGGGTTCGAGAGACGCTCATGGTCGATAGTTTCTTGGATATAGTGTTTGTAACTTACTATCCTTGGGATATAGGGAGGGTGGCTGTGGGGGAATATATATATATATATATATATATATATATATATATATATATATATATATATATATATATATATGTATATATATATATATATATATATATATATATATATATATATATATATATTTATATATATATATATATATATATATATATATATGTATATATATATATATATATATGTATATATATATATATATATATATATATATATAAATATATACATACATACATACATATATATATATATATATATATATATATATATATATATATATATATATATATAATATATACATACATATATGCATATATATATATATATATATATATATATATATATATATATATATATATATATATATATATATATATATATATATGTATGTATGTATGTATGTACGTATGTATATATGTATAAATGATATCATTTTATTACCAACACTCGTGATTTCCATTTATTTAAATAAGCCACAAATCTCTTCTGATATCGAATTTACTCTGCCCAGGGGGTCACAAACCCCAAGGAATATTTATTTTTATGTTGAGTAATA
>NC_090740.1:5771108-5783608 GCF_036898095.1 Palaemon carinicauda
AGCTTTTTATTATGTACCTGGCAATTAGTCGCAAATGTGGGACGCAAACCAAACCTTTATTTCGAAACACTTGCTAAATTCGGGTGTTTATGGCCTATTGGTAACGACTCTGTCTGGTGATGGTCAGACTGGGGTTCGATTCCCGCTCAATGTCGTTAGTTCCTTCAGTGTCTGCAACCTCTCCATCCTTGTGAGAGCCTATAGTTTATGCCTTTTGAGTCACCAGTAGCCATTCCCTGGCCTTCCTTGGTCGTAGCATGGGTGGAGAGAGGTCTTAGCCGCCGATCATATATATATATATATATATATATATATATATATTTATATATATATATATGTATATATATATATATATATATATATATATATATATATATATATATATATATATATATATGGTCTTTATATATATATATGGTCAGTCTCTAGGGAATTGTCCAGCTTTCTAAGGCAATATCACTGTCCCTTGCCTCTGCCATTCACGAGCGACCTTTAAACCTTTAAGAAAGTCTTACCACTTCTCTCATAAATCCGTTAGGAAATGTATTTGTCCGTCTGTAATACATTACATTCTGTACTGCCACGTCACGTCATGTCTTAAGATCACAAGCCACGCATCAAGATTCGCGCAGTTAAATAATTGCATTATAATATCTGGAGTGCCTAAAACACGTTTTGTTTAATGATGAAGTCAAGATGTTGCCTGCAAATCACGCACGGAGACTTAACTGACAAGTCTCGATTAGGTGTCTGATTTGCAATGATTCAGTGCTAAAGGGGCATATATATATATATATATATATATATATATATATATATATATATATATATATATATATATATAATATATATATATTATATATATATATTTATATATAAGAATGAATATATATATATATATATATATATATATATATATATATACTGTATATATATATATATATGTGTAAATATATATATATATATATATATATATATATATATATATATATATATATATATATATTTATATTTATATATATATATAAATGAATATATATATGTAAATATATATATATATATATATATATATATATTTATATATATATATATATATATATATATATATATATATATATATATATATATATATATATATATATATATATATATATATATATATATATATATATATATATATATAGGTTCCAATGTGTAGGGGTATGTTTAAAGGTTTGAAGGCCGCTCGTGAATGGCAAAGGCAAGGGACAGTACCATTGCCCTAGCTAGCAGGATAATGCCCTTAAGACTAACCATATATACATATGATCAGCATCCAAGCCCTACATTGGATCCCTCTCACTGGTTACGGTTCATTTTCCCCTTGCTTACACATACACCGAATAGTCTGGCCTATTCTTTACATATTCTCCTGTCATCATACACCTGACAACACTGAAATTACTATAAAAAATTTTCTCTCAAGGGTTAATTACTGTACTGTAATTGTTCAGTGGGTACTTTCCTCTTGGTAAGGGTAGAAGAG
The DNA here is from genome assembly GCF_036898095.1 of Palaemon carinicauda. Classification (NCBI taxonomy): domain Eukaryota; kingdom Metazoa; phylum Arthropoda; class Malacostraca; order Decapoda; family Palaemonidae; genus Palaemon; species Palaemon carinicauda. The sequence goes on from NC_090740.1 coordinate 5,772,634, forward strand.
ACTGTTTAGCTATGATAAGCAGCTCTTCTAGGACACTCCAAAATCAAACCATTGTTCTCTAGTCTTGGGTAGTGCCATAGCCTCTGTACCATGGACTTTCACTGTCTTGGGTTAGAGTTCTCTTGCTTGAGGGTACACTCGGGCACACTATTTTATCTTATTTCTCTTCCTCTTGTTTTGTTAAAGTTTTTTATAGTTTATATAGGAAATATTTATTTTGATATTGTTACTGCTCTTAAAATATTTTATTTTTCCTTGTTTCCTTTCCTCACTGGGCTATTTTCCCTGTTGGAGCCTCTGGGCTTATAGTATCCTGCTTTCCTAACTAGGGTTGTACCTTAGCAAGTAATAATAATAATAATAATATTAATAATAATAATAATAATGGGTTGTGTTCTGGATGCTGTTAACGCGGGAGACAACATGATTAGCTATGACGTCATCAAGGGTTGGGGCTTATTTCGCCTGGAATATCTGCTGCGACTAAAATGATGTGTATTAGACCCAATTCTGTTTTGTATTTTATGCTATTGGTCTATCTAAAGTATTACAGACACATGTAGTAGATTTCAAGCTATTTCCAAATGATACGCAATTTTATTTCTCCATAATTGACATTAATGGTAAAAACAGAGAAATTAAACTAATGATAAGGAATGGATTACATTTAAACCATTAAAACTAAATAAAACTTTAACTGAATGTACAATTGTGAAATAGAAAATTAAGTTAAAACATGTTGGTAACTTCGAAATAAATCTCAAAGACAATTTTGCCTTGATGCATTCTAGAGTTCGCAACCAAGATGTGTTATTGGATGATATTATTGGATAGTTGTAGCTTAGCAAGTAATAATAATAATAATAATAATAATAATAATAATAATAATAATAATAATAATTGGCCTCTCAGCAGTTAGCGCTCAGATTATTATATTTATTACTTACTAAGCTACAACCCTAGTTGGGAAAGCAGGATGCTATAAGCCTAAGAACTCCAACAGGGAAAATAGCCCAATGAAGAAAGGAAATAAGGAAACAATTGGTATGCCTGTGTGTACCATTCAAGCAAGAAAACTCTACCCCAAGACAGTGGCAGACCATGGTACAGAGGCTGTGGCACTAACCAAGACTAGAGAACAATAATCAATGTTCAGTAGTAGCTAAGCTACAGCCCTAGTTGGAAAAGTAGGATGCTATAAGCCCAAGAACTCCAACAGGGAAAGTAGCCCAGTGAGGAAAAGGAATAAGGAAATAAATAAACTACAAGAGAAGTAATTAACAATTAAAATAAGATATTTTAAGAACAGTAACAACATTAAAATAAATCTTTCATATATCAACTATAACAAATAAAAAAAAGAGGAAAAGAAATTAAATAGAATAGCGTGCCCGAGTGTACCCTTCCCCAAGCAAGAGAACTCTACCCTAAGACAGTGGAAGACCATGGTATAGAGGCTATAGCACTACATATTGTATTAAGAATCATCTGATCCGAGAAACATTGCTTTTGTGAATAAATATCTGAATGAATGTTGTGTTAAGAAACGTATTTTAACTGTTATTAAAAAAAAATTGTTTATTTCAACTATTACAATTTGCCTAAAGTACAATTTGAAAAAATGTAATATATTGTGAATAAATATCTGAATGAATGTTGTTAAGAAACATATTTTAACTGTTATTAAAATAATTGTTTATTTCAACTATTATAATTTGCTTAAAGTACAATTTGAAAAAAATGTAATACATTAGATATGAACACCATTGTTACTGATTGAACTACATAGCTGTCTTTCAAACCTAGAATAATTTTAAAGATATGCGCAATGACTCTTCAAGTTATCAAAATTTGATGTTCAACATGTTTAATGATGCCAGAGAACTTCAAATCATTCATTCAAAATATTTAAGAGAATGGTTACACATCATAACGCTAAGAAAATTCCTACATGTAGGCTAATACTGATGGTTTCGAGTTAAGGAGCCAAGGTGCACTTAGGCTGAGGTTCTAGACTCTCTAGAGCTTTTAAATATGCGACCCCAATCATGACAAACTCGCCCTTTACATTAGGACTGATGATATAGAGTAATTAAAAAAGTTGAAAAATTTTGTTTTCTTTATGATAGTATGGTTTTGACAATTGATAGTGACTGCCTTATATGATTCTCCTATTACTTAACGAATTCAACATGACTAAGATCTCGTGGGTCCTTCAGGTTGTCAAATATTTCGTGTGAGTGAGACCAGGAAATCAGTCTTCAAAGAACCTGATGTCATATAGGCATATGTTCTAACCTTGCCCGATCTAACTAATATGCCTAATTCTTACCAGGCTTTGTCGTAAGAAACTGAAATCTAGCCTGAGCTAACTAAAGTAATATGCCTCATTCTTACCAGGCTTTGTCGTAAGAAACTGAAATCGAGCCTGAGCTAACTGAAGTAATATGCCTAATTCTTACCAGACTTTGTCGCAAGAAACTGAAATCGAGCCTGAGCTAACTGAAGTAATATGCCTAATTCTTACCAGACTTTGTCGCAAGAAACTGAAATCGAGCCTGAGCTAACTGAAGTAATATGCCTAATTCTTACCAGACTTTGTCGCAAGAAACTGAAATCGAGCCTGAGCTAACTGAAGTAATATGCCTAATTCTTTCCTGACCTTTTGCCATATTTCGTAGGAAACTGAAATGATTTCCATCATAAATTTTCGCACATTAACCTACGTCATGGCAGAATTTGCAACATACGGTGCTCTTGCCCATAGCCACCACTAGGCTGCAGAAATTGTCCCGCCTGTGTTTATAGCCATTTTTAAATGTATAATCATCGTTAATTCATGTAGAAAAATAAGGAATTAAATTATTAATGCAATAGCTATCAAATAAAAGGGTTGCAAATAAGGAAATCTTACTCAGCTACTTTGAATGAAACTTATTCTACTGTCATTGGCGCCCGCAATAAAAACATTAATTAATTTATCTTACACTTTTGGTAAAGAGCTGAATGCTGAAACTGAAGATTAAACTTGTATGGTATGTAACCAAAGCAGGTTTTGGCCTGCAATTAGTAGGAAAGTACAATTTATAATTTAAAAAGTAATCAGTCTATCGGCCTGATGCTAAGGTAGTAGGTTGGCCAAGGCACCAGACACCCGTTGAGATACTACCGCTAGAGAGTAATGGGGTCTTTTGACCAGCCAGAGAATACTAAATGGATCCTTCTCTCTGGTTACGGTTCATTTTCCCTTTGCCAACACACATACTGAATAGTCTGGCCTATTCTTTACATACTCTCCTCTGTTCTCATACACCTGACAACACAGATTACCAAATAATTCTTCTTCACTCAAGGGGTTACAGCACTATCATTGTTCAGTGGTAACTTTCCTCTTGGTAAAAGTAGGAGAGACTCTTTAGCTATGGTAAGCAGCTCTTGTAGGAGAAGGACACTCCAAAATCAAACCATTATTCCCTAGTCTTGGGTAGTGCCATAACCTCTGTACCATGGTCTTCCACTGCCTTGATTTAGAGTTCTCTTGCTTGAGGGTACACTCGAGCACTCTTCTATCTCATTTCTCTTCCTCTTGTTTTGTTTAAGTTTTTATAGTTTATATAGGAGATATTTATTTTAATGTTGTTACTCTTCCTGAAATATTTTTTTTTCCTTTTTTCCTTTCCTCACTGAGCTATTTTCCCTGTTGGAGCCCCGGCGCTTGTAGCATCCTGCTTTTCCAAATAGGGCTGTAGCTTAGCAAGTAATAATAATAATAATAATAATAATAATAATAATAATAATAATAATAATAACTTGGTGGTTAGGATTCACACAAGAAAAGTAACTTTCCTATCAACTTTTCGTTTAAGTTGTAGTTGGTTTCCTGACAGGATGGGTAATTAGTGTTTATAGATAAGTTTATACAGCAATCCTTTTTCGTAAAGGTAGTGTATTTGCAACGAAATTCATGTAGACTCACTCTTAATGTTGATAATTGCAATGGTATAATACGCATGGCATTTTTGACTTTCAACTCATACGAAGTTTTTTTTTTTTTTTTAATTCTTGTCTAAATAGATAACCTTGATATTCGATAACATTTATTCAAGCAATTTTTCAAGTAAGAAGAGTAAGATAAAGTGTATGGTAATTTTTTCCTGCGCAGTTGCTTGAAGGCTTATTCTGATGAAGAAGGAACTACTTTACAAACGAACTGCCTTTCTAAAGCTCTCACAATCATTATGGAAATCCTTCACATCTATACAAGTATTTTAATTCTAATAGTCAGGCCATCTCCCATCTGAGGCTGAATACTATACAGTATTCTAGAAGTTTTATTCCAGCTGTGACCAAGTTGTGGAATGATCTTCCTAATCGGGTAGTTGAATCAGTAGAACTTCAAAAGTTCAAAATTGTAGCAAATGTAGACATAAGTCTTTTATAGTCTATTTATGAAGTATCTTTTAATAGTTAAATTTTTAAAAAATATTTTAATTGTTCATTACTTCATATATCGTTTATATATTTTCTCATTTCCTTTCCTCACTGGGATATTTTTTCCTGTTGGAGTGATTTCCTTTTCTCCCTGGGATATTTTTCCCTGTTGGAGTCCTTGGGTTTATAGCATAGCATGTAACTTAGTAATAATAATAACTGCTGACAAATATATAATTTTTTTTCCAAAAACGGCAAAAAAAAAAGAAAAAAAAATAGTCCCATTGTAGATTACGAACGATTTTATTGACTTGAAGTAGATGGCAGATTATTAATTCACTTATTAAAGTAAAGTAAGTGAGAAATGAATTTGGCTTGCGTAGTTCTTTGTAGGCCTCAAGATGTTATTCCGTCTTGGTAGGCCTATTCTGATGGACAAAGGGACTGTATTATAAGCAAAGCATCTTTCTTATCCTTGCACATTCATTTTGGTAATTTCCACATTTTTACGAATATTTTTATATAAATTGTTTTTTAATATTTAATGTTTTTCTTCAAACGCATCAAGATATTAGTCCCATTGTTGAATATTTTTTTATATAAATGGTTGTTAAATATTTAATGTTTTTCCTCGAACACATCAAGAAATTAGTCCCATTGTTGAATAATTTTGGTATAATTTGTTGCTAAATATTTAATGTTTTTTTTTCCTCAAACACATAAAGAAATTAGTCCCATTAATTAATATTTTGATATAAATTGTTAAATGTTTAATGTTTTTCCTCAAACACAAAGAACTTAGTCCCATTGACGAATATTTTTATATAAATTATTGTTAAATATTTAATGTTTTTCCTCAAGAAATTAGTACCATTGACGAACGATTTTATTATTATTAACTCGAAGTAGATAACAGATTGCAAGAGGGATCTTCAGATGCGAGTTATTTAGACAATAAATTAAAAATATATTACGAATGTAATAATTATCAACCGCAATGAAGATTTTAATTGCAAGGAAAAATGTCATGATGTATATATGTCGCATATGGATAGCGGCCAATAGTTTGTGTGTGTGTGTGTGGTTTCAGAAAACAAACTTGAACGTTATGAGACTGTGGTGGCTATCACTGGGTCACTCCCTCCCTCTCATTCCCTCTCTCACTCCCTCTCTCACCAGTGAGCGAACTAAGCCATTTTCATATCTCTTCTCGGAAGGAGGAGACGTGAACATTTTCACTGAGCTTATTTTAACTAAGATTTTGATGTTTTTTACATTTTATATATCAAATTAGTGTTTTTTATCGTTTATATTTTTTTAGTTCTTGTTAATACTTAGTTTTTACAAAAAACTACCGCCAGTTTTTACAAAAAACTACCGCCAAGAAGCGTAAAACTACCGCTAATAAGATCCACATACCTACGGTTTGACAGTGATATAGGCCTAGGCTTACCAGTGACTTATTTACTCTAAAGTTACAATACTTCAAACGTTTATATCTACACAAAAATTAATATAATTTATAGAAAAGAGAACAAGTAAGGCAATGTTAAAAACCTACGTCTAAGTAAGGAAATATAATTGAAAATAATTATATTAAAGTGACTAAGTTCTAACAAAACAAAGGAAGCATTTAGTGTCATAGCCTATTCACCCACCCAAATTGGATATATACAGAAGATATATAGTGACATGCCCTAAGTGACTTATGTGTAAGTATCTCTTATACTGAGAATGTTATATATATATATATATATATATATATATATATATATATATATATATATATATATATATATATATATATATATATATATATATATATATATATATATGATATTATATATATATGTATATATATATATACACTGTATACATACAGTATATATATATATATATATATATATATATATATATATATATATATACTGTATATATATACAGTGTATATATATATATATATATATATATATATATATATATATATATATATATATATATATATACAGAAGTACTTATATAATTTCCCCCATGGATCTGTGACCCGGGGGTGAGTGAATTCGATATTAATTTGTATATTTGTCTTATTTGAATAAAGGGAAGTCGCGAGTGAATTATATAGTTATGATATGTGTATATATATATATATATATATATATATATATATATATATATATATATATATATATATATATATACGTATATATATATATATCATTCATATATATATATATATCATTCATATATATATATATATATATATATATATATATATATATATATATATATATATATATATATATATATATATATATATATAATCATCGACCGTATTCAAAACCTAACTACGATATTTAGCTGTAGTATAATACCTGTGCAAGTTTTCCAAGTTGACATAGACAATAATGATTTCGGATGGGAGACCCCACTACCCTGAACTGCTAGGCCTAGGGAAGTCAGGGTATTTTGTGTTTCATTTACTATAGTGATTCAGACACCAATTAACTGTATGTGGAAATTTAATTTGTTGTGATATTTCTGGAAGATGAAAACTTTTTTAAAAATGCGAATTGAAAGTGACAAGCAAGGTTGTCAAAGCAAGATATTTCAAAAGACAAACTCCTCTACAAAATTGCAATTGACAAATATGGTGTCATAAAACATACACACACACACACACACACATATATATATATGTATATATATATATATATATATATATATATATATATATATATATATATAATATGCATATATACACATACTAGAAGAGTTGGAAGACCCAGGCCTACATAGTTGAGGTGTATGAAGCGTCAAGTAGGAGTCGATGAATGGAAAAGTGTTGAATTAAAAGCTCAAGATAGAGACGACTTGCGTAATCTAACCAAAGCCATTTGCGTCAATAGGCGTAGATGATGATAAAGATATATATATATATATATATATATATATATATATATATATATATATATATATATATATATATTTATATATATATATATTTATATATATATATATACATATATGTATATATATATATATATATATATATATATATATATATATATATATATATATATATATATATATATATAAAAAAACAGTATATATATATATATATGAATTGGTTGCATTTAGTTTCATTCATCAAGAGTTGAAATGTATCGCTTCACTTAAAACATTAAATTACTTTGAATGAAATGAGACAATAATGAATCAAAAGTATGCGAGAGGAAATGGTTGATCGTTGTTGTTCTTTGTTCTAGTTCATGTGAACTCCTATTTAAGTAACAACAACAACAACAACAACAACAATGATAATAATAATAATTTATTAACTCTCTTTTATACTAAGTCTTCCAGAGGTTTCCTAATGCATATCACGAATTTATCACTAAACGAATATATTGTGGTTTGATACTTACCCCTTTTATGATAATATATCTATCACTGTATTGATTGACTTTAGTAAATAACTTTCTTACTTTCCAAGCTTTGATATTTTTTTTCTTGCATCTTTGTTCCATGATTCCTGCCATCCTCTCTGCGTCGGAGATTCGAGCACATCACCTTTCATGTTTAGGACCCCTCCATTTTCCCCTGACTAAATTAGAAAATAAACTCTGCTAACAGACTTATGTCAAAATTGTCCACATTCTCAATCTAGGTTTGTAGTCTTTAGTACAGCCTTGCAACATTTTGAGGTAATGATTTGCTCAATCTCAGGCAGTTTTAAGAAGACTAAAGTGATGTTGGAGTCTGGGCAGTATGATTCATATACCAATATCTATTCTAATCTTAGAGGGTAGTAATTTTCTCATCGGTTGAGAGCAAGGCTCGCCTAAAGTGAGGGCATAGAACCCATAGCAATGAGCTGGTTTACTTGGAATTTCACTCTGAGTACTCCGATGCAGCTCAGGGTCCGGGTTGATTGGCCATGATGTTCCCTGGTCTAAGGACGCTGCTGCTCCCTTGTCGTGGAGTTTGGAGAGATAGTGACTTATTAACCCTGGAGGCTATACTGAGGAGGTGGTATAGCTGGTGTTATACCGGATATATGTCTGGTCTGGCACAACTGTACATCGAGGAGCATATTGACTATGACAATTGTCATGCCAGGCAGGTTGTCGTATCTCTCTGTGTCTGAGGTTGAATTCGATGTGTGTGTTCTGACATATGCTGGTAGGATGTAGAGATCCCTCCTTGGTAATATTAAGGTCTTTTAAGATTTGAAGGTAAATCCCATCAGGACGATAGCCATGATCCCTATATTTTCAATTATTTCATTCTTGGAATCTCCTCCAATGTGGGCTATGGGCATATTCTTTGATAACTGTACTATTTGCTGTATTTGACAAGATATTCTATTGGAGAGACGCCTGATGGTCATCCCGATGTAGGTCCCAGAGCATCTTCCTGCTGAGCATTACAGTGCTAGATTCTATTCTATCCCTTCAAGGTGTCTTTTACAGGAGGAACAAGATTGTTTCTCATATCTAGCTTCTTCTCTGGGGTGCAGATGAGAAACATTATCAGAGGTGATAGTCTTCATAGCACATATTATCTATTGAAATTTATTGTGCACACTACAATAATAGACACTAATTGTCGGTACTGATTCTTTGTCTTTTGTGTGATATTAACTGTCAGGGCCTTTATGTATTTCTATACTGACTTTGTGAATGCAGTGACTGATGTTGAATAATACTAGGGCAGCTCTGTCCAGCTCGTCGTAGGTGGCCTTCCAAGAAGAGCAATGGGTGATGGCACTCGTGATGAAGGCCTTTATAATAGCCATGTTGTAGGGATAAGACACTAACCCGTCCTAGGTATGCAGACTGTGTACACTGGAGTGAAACTTACAACTTGTTGGGGTGGGTCACTAACTAGGCCGAGGTAGGTAGACTGTGTACACAGGAGTGAAACTTACAACGTGGATGGGTAGGACACTATCTAGTCCAGGTTAGGTAGACTGTGTACACTGGAGGTAAACTTACAACTTGTAGGGGTAGGTCACTAGCTAGGCCAAGGTAGGTAGACTGTGTACACTGGAGTGAAACTTACAACTTGTTGGGGTGGGTCACTAGCTAGGCCGAGGTAAGTAGACTGTGTACACGAGTGAAACTTACAACTTGTATGGGTAGGACACTATGTTGTCCAGGGTAGATACACCTTGTATACACAGGTCGGAAACCTACTTCTGTTGTCATGACAAAGACACCAAGGAAAGGGTGTGGAACTGTTTCATAGAATGTGAAGTTTAAGAATATTTTTTCTAGATTGATTATAGATACTTCCAAAACTTGTATAATTTGAAATTATATGCTTTATAAAATTTTGATCAAATTCCATTAAAGAGAGAACTAGAGATATTTGTAAAAGAAGAATGTTGTTTTTAGCCTCATTATCAATGAAATTTATATGAAATGAAGGAACTCTTCCAATATACTACACAACTTACAGATTTATACTTTACATCAAACAATCATATAAATTTGAGAAGAAATGCATCAACGGTAATAACACTAGTAATATTGTTCTAACTGTAAAAGCAAATAATAATGTAAATTTTACAGCGCTTTAAACAATTTATTGTTTGAAGCATATTATGAAATATAACATACGGTCATCAAAATGACTGGAGCTTCCAGCCTAGCCTCAAGAGTTCTAGAATACTATTGTTGTTACTTGCTAAGCAACAACCCTAGTTGGAAAAGCAGAATGCTATCAGCCCAGGGGCTCCAACAGGGAAAATAGCCCAGTGAGGAAAGGAAAAAATAAAAAATAAAATATCTTAAGAAGAGTAACCACTAAAATAAATATTTCCTATATAAACTATAAAAACTATAACAAAACAAGAGGAAAAGAAATTAGAATAGCGCGTCCGAGTGTACCCTCAAGCAAGAGAACTCTGTGGAATAATGCTGTTACTTAACATTTTCTGCTTAGCAGAATTATCTATTTCTTAATGTTCTAGATACATTGAAATTATTTTTACAGTATCTTTAGCATAAATTCTATTCCATATTAGTCCCTTTAACAAAAATTCTATTCCATATTAGTCCCTTTAACAAAAATTCTATTCCATATTAGTCCCTTTAACAAAAATTCTATTCCATATTAGTCCCTTTAACAAAAATTCTATTCCATATTAGTCCTCTTTCTGAAAATAAAACCACAAGTCGGAAATCTCTCAAAAGAAAAAAGTAATTTGCATCTTATTAGTGTCATATTTCTTGCTTTGACAGAGTGCGTGCAAGGTAGAGTGAGTCCAAGATGAGGATGAATGAATGGGTGTTGAGGTTTGAATCAATGCTTAATAACCTTCTCTGATGTATGATGCAACTATTAAGGAAATTGTACGTATCAGGTTTTTTTCCAGTGATTCAGCAGTTAACGAAAGAATGTGGCACATTAATCTTATATATATATATATATATATATATATATATATATATATATATATATATATATATATATATGGGCCTAAATGTATATATATATATATATATATATATATATATATATATATATATATATATAT
>NC_090740.1:5788608-5791055 GCF_036898095.1 Palaemon carinicauda
CCCACACTTGTTTGTTGTCAGTATCAGGATTAATTTTATTTCGTTTTTAATTATCTTTTCACAAGTTATATTTTATATGCAGCTAGATATAAAATAGTTGTGGCTTTAACCTCGAAGATAAACCTCGTGAACTTCAGACGTACTGTTACTCCTTATTTTGAAGAAGAGCTTCTACAAGTCTAGAAATATTCTATGAAATATAATCGGTTGATTTAATGATGGCATTAATTTTAGTAATAGGAATAATATAGATGATGATGATAACAATGTTCTCTCTCTCTCTCTCTCTCTCTCTCTCTCTCTCTCTCACTCTCTCTCTTTCTCTCTCTCTATACATATTATATATATATATATATATAATATATATATATTATATAATATATATATATCTATATTATATATATATATATAGATAGAGAGAGAGAGAGAGAGGAGAGCGAAGAGAGAGAGAAGGAGAGAGAGAGTGAGAGATGAGGAGAGAGAGAGAGATGAGAGAGAGATGAGAGACATTGTTATCATCATCTATATTATTCCTATTACTAAAATTAATATATATATATATATATATATATATATATAATATGTATCTATATATATATATAGAATATATATATATATATATTTATATAGAGAGAGAGAGAAGAGAGAGAGAGAGAGGAGAGAGAGAGAGAGAGAGAGAGAGAGAGAGAGGAGAGAGAGAGAGAGAGAGAGAGAAAATCAACGCACGTGATTACCATCAATTGCAACAATACAACAATGAAACCAAGCAATGACTCCTCCTCAATACGTGCTACAAGTGATTCAAAGACAAAAGCATCTTCATCTACGAATTACAACGTAAAGACTCCAGTTATACCGTAATTCATAGAAAAACGGGCGCCTTATTTAGAAAATGGGAGGAGACTACCAACAGAACGGCATATTTATTAGGCAAGAGGCCGCGGAACAAGCAACAGGTGGCCGTGCGGTCACGGGGATGGTCGTACGCCGTACACTTCTTGTACACGCAGCGTGAACCGACGTGCTCTTGCGGGTAGGGGAAATATACATGCCTTCCAGGTCTGGCTGGTTGGGAAGTGATTTGGCTGGTCTGCAATGTTGACTGATGTGATACGTCAGAGGGTGGATCATTCTCAATGAATGTAAGCTTGTGTGTATATATATATATATATATATATATATATATATTATATATATTATATATTATATATATATATAAATATATGTATATTTATGTACATGTACCCTAAATAAATTCCTCTATATAAGGAAGAGCAAGTATCTGGTATAATATATACAATATATATATATATATATATATATATATATAATATATATATATATATTATATAGATATATATATATATAGATATATATATATATATATATATATATATATATATATATATATATATATATATATACAGTCCCATTAAACGGCAAGAGGTATAAACTACGTGGTGTCTTCCCATCCCTCGGGTAGAAGGGTGAGGGAGTAGTCATACCCTGGTGAGAGGCGTTGTAGTTAGGAAAGGGGGAGTGGTGGGAAGGGTCATTTTTTACGGGGGCACTTACACTTGTATATCCATATATATATATATATTATATATATAGTATATATATATATATATATATATATGGATAAAAATCAATACAATGTGTTCAAATAGAAATTAATTTTTACCTCATACTTGGGATCGAACCGTAGCCCCTTCAAATGAAAGGCCAGGTTGAAAGCGACCTGGATTTTCATTTGAAAGTGGACTAGGGTTCGATCCCAAGTATGAGGTAGGAATTAATTTCTATTTGAACACGATATTGTGTTGATTTTTATCCATATTGACTCATTAGGGATAATTCCAACTAAAAAAGACTATTAATTGTGTTACCTAGTGGGCCGGGAAGTCGGGAAAACTCGCTGGTGAGAGACTGATGTTTCGCCAGGTAAATCCTGAACTGCAGGTAGCAGTTAGGTTCAGGCTTCTTTTGAGGCCTCTGGTGGCATGGTTGGAAGCGACCTGGCCTTTCATTTGAAGGGGATAGGTTTCGATTCCAAGTATGAGATAGAAATTTATTTATATATATATATATATATATATATACAAATATATATGAATATATATATATATATATATATATATATATATTTATATATATACAAATATATATGTATATATATACATATATATATAGGCATATATGTATACAGTATATATATATATATATATATATAATATATATATATATATATATATACTATATATATATATATATATATATATAAGCTATATTACATAATGCATATGCACATGTATGTGTTTGAATATACATTCCTTCATTTTATTGAACTCATTTGGTCCCTGTGTTTAGTGTGTGTGAATTCGTTACACATATGACTCAAACGTGGTTATAATCTCTTCTTGTCTTGTCTTCAGATCAACCTTCCA
>NC_090740.1:5791555-5829055 GCF_036898095.1 Palaemon carinicauda
GGCCGCGGAACAAGCAACAGGTGGCCGTGCGGTCACGGGGATGGTCGTACGCCGTACACTTCTTGTACACGCAGCGTGAACCGACGTGCTCTTGCGGGTAGGGGAAATATACATGCTTCCAGGTCTGGCTGGTTGGGAAGTGATTTGGCTGGTCTGCAATGTTGACTGATGTGATACGTCAGAGGGTGGATCATTCTCAATGAATGTAAGCTTGTGTGTATATATATATATATATATATATATATATATATATATATATATATATATATATATATATAAATATATGTATATTTATGTACATGTACCCTAAATAAATTCCTCTATATAAGGAAGAGCAAGTATCTGGTATAATATATACAATATATATATATATATATATATATATATATATATATATATATATATATAGATATATATATATATAGATATATATATATATATATATATATATATATATATATATATATATATATATATATATACAGTCCCATTAAACGGCAAGAGGTATAACTACGTGGTGTCTTCCCATCCCTCGGGTAGAAGGGTGAGGGAGTAGTCATACCCTGGTGAGAGGCGTTGTAGTTAGGAAAGGGGGAGTGGTGGGAAGGGTCATTTTTTACGGGGCACTTACACTTGTATATCCATATATATATATATATATATATATATATATATATATATATATATATATATGGATAAAAATCAATACAATGTGTTCAAATAGAAATTAATTTTTACCTCATACTTGGGATCGAACCGTAGCCCCTTCAAATGAAAGGCCAGGTTGAAAGCGACCTGGATTTTCATTTGAAGTGGCTAGGGTTCGATCCCAAGTATGAGGTAGGAATTAATTTCTATTTGAACACGATATTGTGTTGATTTTTATCCATATTGACTCATTAGGGATAATTCCAACTAAAAAAGCTATTAATTGTGTTACCTAGTGGGCCGGGAAGTCGGGGAAAACTCGCTGGTGAGAGACTGATGTTTCGCCAGGTAAATCCTGAACTGCAGGTAGCAGTTAGGTTCAGGCTTCTTTTGAGCCTCTGGTGGCATGGTTGGAAGCGACCTGGCCTTTCATTTGAAGGGGATAGGTTTCGATTCCAAGTATGAGATAGAAATTTATTTTATATATATATATATATATATATATACAAATATATATATGAATATATAAATATATATATATATATATATATAATTATTTATATATATACAAATATATATGTATATATATACATATATATATAGGCTATATGTATACAGTATATATATATATATATATATATATATATATATATATATATATATATATATATATATATATATAATATATATATATAAGCTATATTACATAATGCATATGCACATGTATGTGTTTGAATATACATTCCTTCATTTTATTGAACTCATTTGGGTCCCTGTGTTTGTGTGTGTGAATTCGTTACACATATGACTCAAACGTGGTTATAATCTCTTCTTGTCTTGTCTTCAGATCAACCTTCCTATCTTGTTGGATGGCCGTTCTATCCCCCCAGAGTAACTTAGGTTCTTGACAGAATTAGTCCTTGTATTGCAATCGGTACTTGGCCCAGGAGTACGATATTTTATAGTTGTCTGAGCTTAGCTCAATAATCACAATTGTTTTGTATGTACTTGCCCCTACGTACTTTCTTTTCTCATACCTCTTTTTTTATATTTAAGGTGTTTTAGAGGTTAAAGGATGGACAAGCCTGTTTGTATATTTTAACGTTTCATATAACAATCAAGGATTGTTTGTCTCTGTCTAGGTTACTCTACCAAATTATTTTCCAATTTGAGCGGAAAGGAGTAGAGCAAGTGAAGATAAACTTCTAGAACCCACATGGGACCTGGGTGAAGCGGTTATAGCTGACAGTAGCTCGACCCAGTGAGTAGGAGTGACTGTGTGAGGAGCAGAGGTGTTTGAGTGGGAGAGAACAAGAAAAGTGGTTGGAAGCCGTAGTCGCAGTTTTAGCTTAAGTGGGAGACTGAGAATGAGATTTGAATGTAGCCTAGTAGGAGAGGGCTAAAAAGGTAATTGGAGTATCCTAAGACTGAGAGAAACTTCCTGACTTGCACCAAGTATTGTCATTCAGTTCTCGTTGTTAGTGTGTGGGAAGGGCTAGTGTAGTTATTAAATTTAGTATGGGCTATTAATCAGGATGCAGAAAGGATGTTTTGTCTGAGCAACATGTAGTGTGGTAGTGTGAAAGGAGAAAATTTTAGATGTGGCAGAGGTCAGGACTGGCCTGGAAAGTGGTGGAGGTGATGTGTTGATCCATTTTGGAGCTTCTGTAAGTAAGAAGGGTAGGATATGTGACTGTAAGGGAAGTTGTGTGTATGTAAGGATGAGGATAGATCTGTCAATGTGGGTGTAGAGTATTCATCGTTGGAGTGGTGTTGATAAGTGTAGGGTAGGTAGTGTGTTGCTGCAAGGAGAGGTAGGATTGGATGCCTTACCTTGGTGGATACATGTGCAGGGACCTTAAAACATGCTAGTGTTTGCTAGGATGTATTTTGCAATCAGATGGGCAGGCAGAGGCAAGACTCTGGTCAGGTATTGCTGAAGCCTTATGATCTGCGGACAGTAGATATTCGTTTAGGGGTAGATCCATAAGAAGATTGCAGTACTTGCATTGTCTGCCCTTGGGATTGATAAGTTCCCATGAGCAGAGGTAGCCTGTGAATAATTACTGCTGCTAAATTTCTGGAGGTCTTTGTTCCGGTGTGGTGTGAAATTGGTTATTTATGTACTCTGCAGTAGACTTGAAGAAAGTTAGATGCACTTGTCTTACTGCACTCTGGAGTTGGATGTGGCAATGGTTATGCATTAGTTTGTGAACTTGGGATAGGGAATGGTTCAGTGCGACACTAATTGTCTACTTGCAGGGTGGGGATCCAATTTAAGGTGATTAGCCTGTTTTAGAGTGAGTGAGGGCAATATGTTTGATTGAGATCAGGTACTGTTTTCTTTGATGAGGTAGCTATTGATAG
Source organism: Palaemon carinicauda (assembly GCF_036898095.1). Classification (NCBI taxonomy): domain Eukaryota; kingdom Metazoa; phylum Arthropoda; class Malacostraca; order Decapoda; family Palaemonidae; genus Palaemon; species Palaemon carinicauda. Next base: position 5,794,571 of record NC_090740.1, read on the forward strand.
CTGCAATGGCACACTGCTGGAGTCTGTGTGGTTAGTTGTATCCCCTTGAGTAATGAGTGAGTGCTCTTTTGTTTTATGGATGGGTACTAGTTCTGTTTGTAGGGTTTAGGCATTGTTTGAGAACCTCCAATTTGTTTTGAAGGATGCCTTAGTAACAGGAATTGCCTTGTCAATTGAGCTATATGTGAAATATACATTGTTAGCAGTAGTATTATTGATTGATGTGAGTGGAGTTAATCTGGATTTACCGGGTAGCATAGTTCTTTACTGACTGAAAGGTTTGTATAGCTAAAATTGGTTGGTACTAGGGGCCAAGGGAGCATTCGATATGATTGGCATGAAATGTATCTTTTTTTTTTTTTTTTTTTTTTTTTTTTTTTTTTTTTTTTTCTTAAGGTTGATTATGGTCCCTTAGATGTTTATGCTTCTGAGGGCCGCAGGAAAGTGTCCTCAGTAGGTGTTTTGAGTTTATAGTTGTTCTGATAGCTGGATCATTCTCCAGAATGATTTTTGCAGAGGCCACTTTCGTCAGAAGAGCTTCAGACCATAAAACCTACATAGCTTAAAGGTTTCTATGGAAATGAATGTGTTGAGTTCTTTAGCATTCCATATGAGATATTCATGTTATCATCAATATTATCTTATATAAGGTTGGACCCTTGGCGTTTTTCCAAGAATTTTACTAAAATAAAACAATTTCCTATTCTATTCTTGCTATTTAATGATCCCTTTTTTCCAGTGAATTACCAGTGAATCGTCACCTGAATTAAAAGGAATATGGTAATCATAACCTTTAATATGGCCAGGAGACATACTGTATCTATTTATTTCAATGTATTATTTTCCTTTGTTTTTAAATTAGAGCTGGCTTTGGTTTTACTCTTTAGTTGATGAATCCATTAAGGACATTTATTTATCAGTAAGCTGTCCATATTTCGATAGAAAGAGATATCTTTGTTTTTTTTTATTTGAGACCTGGTCCTCTGCTGAATTCATCCATTTTCTACCCTATCATATCCTCTTTGATGTTGCTGGGATATCCAGTGTATGTTAACATGTCTTTTACGTTCCATTACTTCATGGACAGCTTTCCAACTGAAGAAGAAGAGGGCCTCCCTTGATATGAGAGCCAATGACAGACCTCTTTTATAAATCTGGATACTCTCCTCTTAGGTTGAGACACTGACCAACATTAGTAACTTACTTTATGACTGATGTGTCATACTGAGTTTGTTGTTTCTCAACTAGGATATCAAGGAAAGAAAGAGTATTTATCTTGCTTTCTTCAATTAGGATGTTTAGGACTAAATTGTATTTTAAGGCTCTTGAAAGCTTTTCTGGTTGATCAGGGCTTTTATATGATATGAAGATGTCATCTACGTATCATTCATAGATTTTAAGCTTCTTATGACTCCTAAATGTCGCATATCTTCCACAGCAGCCATGTACATTATATATATATATATATATATATATATATATATATATATATATATATATATATATATATATATATATATATATACACACATTATATATATGTTCACATCTAAAGTATGTACATACACATATCTACTTTTATATAATATATATATATATATATATATATATATATATATATATATATATGAATAATAATACCAATTCCCTAATATCGCAAGAGGGTCTGCCCATCTCTTTTATTCTTCTCCTGTACTTCTCTTTTTCCCTATTTCCTTAATCTTTCCCATCCCGAGTACCTGCCTTTGAGCTATAAACTGGATTGTAACCAGGGGTACTCTTCCTTTCCCCATATTCCCCACTTCCCTATCCTTATTATTCTTCTTATATACATACATATATATATATATATGTATGTATATATGTATATATATATACGTATATATATATATATATATATATATATATATATATATATATATATATATATATATATATATATATGTTTACATTTCATCAGATGTTAAATGTTGTAACTCGTCTATTCGTAGTTAAGCCATCATTAAAACCTTGAGAAAGAATCTCTCAACACCCCTTCCCACATTCTTCCATACTGCAAATGTCTTTCCTATCCTGTGAACCTATATAAAGCTCCACCGTCTTCTTCTGCCTTCATTAATTCCAACCATATGGCAGTTGACAAGGGCTAGCGAGTCCCTAACGGGGTCTCTGCTTAGCCCAGATTCATTGGATGTAGGTTTTGCGTAATGATGTCATGGGATGAGTTAGACCTTTTCCTGCATCTATATTTGTTGAATGCCATAGCCTCTGTACCGTGGTCTTCCACTGTCTCGGGTTAGAGTTCTCTTCCCTGAGGGTTCATTCGGGCACGCTATTCTATCTTATTTCTCTTATTTATTTCAATGTTGTTGTTGTTCTTGGAATATTTTAGTTTTCCCTGTAGTTGTTGTTCTTGGAATATTTTAGTTTTCCCTGTAGTTGTTGTTCTTGGAATATTTTAGTTTTCCCTGTAGTTGTTGTTCTTGGAATATTTTAGTTTTCCCTGTAGTTGTTGTTCTTGGAATATTTTAGTTTTCCCTGTAGTTGTTGTTCTTGGAATATTCAAGTTTTCCCTGTAGTTGTTGTTCTTGGAATATTTTAGTTTTCCCTGTAGTTGTTGTTCTTGGAATATTCAAGTTTTCCCTGTAGTTGTTGTTCTTGGAATATTTTAGTTTTCCCTGTAGTTGTTGTTCTTGGAATATTCAAGTTTTCCCTGTAGTTGTTGTTCTTGGAATATTTTAGTTTTCCCTGTAGTTGTTGTTCTTGGAATATTCAAGTTTTCCCTGTAGTTGTTGTTCTTGGAATATTTTAGTTTTCCCTGTAGTTGTTGTTCTTGGAATATTCAAGTTTTCCCTGTAGTTGTTGTTCTTGGAATATTTTAGTTTTCCCTGTAGTTGTTGTTCTTGGAATATTCAAGTTTTCCCTGTAGTTGTTGTTCTTGGAATATTTTAGTTTTCCCTGTAGTTGTTGTTCTTGGAATATTTTAGTTTTCCCTGTAGTTGTTGTTCTTGGAATATTTTAGTTTTCCCTGTAGTTGTTGTTCTTGGAATATTTTAGTTTTCCCTGTAGTTGTTGTTCTTGGAATATTCAAGTTTTCCCTGTAGTTGTTGTTCTTGGAATATTTTAGTTTTCCCTGTAGTTGTTGTTCTTGGAATATTTTAGTTTTCCCTGTAGTTGTTGTTCTTGGAATATTCAAGTTTTCCCTGTAGTTGTTGTTCTTGGAATATTTTAGTTTTCCCTGTAGTTGTTGTTCTTGGAATATTTTAGTTTTCCCAGTAGTTGTTGTTCTTGGAATATTTTAGTTTTCCCTGTAGTTGTTGTTCTTGGAATATTCAAGTTTTCCCTGTAGTTGTTGTTCTTGGAATATTTTAGTTTTCCCTGTAGTTGTTGTTCTTGGAATATTTTAGTTTTCCCTGTAGTTGTTGTTCTTGGAATATTTTAGTTTTCCCTGTAGTTGTTGTTCTTGGAATATTTTAGTTTTCCCTGTAGTTGTTGTTCTTGGAATATTTTAGTTTTCCCTGTAGTTGTTGTTCTTGGAATATTTTAGTTTTCCCTGTAGTTGTTGTTCTTGGAATATTCAAGTTTTCCCTGTAGTTGTTGTTCTTGGAATATTTTAGTTTTCCCTGTAGTTGTTGTTCTTGGAATATTTTAGTTTTCCCTGTAGTTGTTGTTCTTGGAATATTTTAGTTTTCCCTGTAGTTGTTGTTCTTGGAATATTCAAGTTTTCCCTGTAGTTGTTGTTCTTGGAATATTTTAGTTTTCCCTGTAGTTGTTGTTCTTGGAATATTCAAGTTTTCCCTGTAGTTGTTGTTCTTGGAATATTTTAGTTTTCCCTGTAGTTGTTGTTCTTGGAATATTCAAGTTTTCCCTGTAGTTGTTGTTCTTGGAATATTTTAGTTTTCCCTGTAGTTGTTGTTCTTGGAATATTTTAGTTTTCCCTGTAGTTGTTGTTCTTGGAATATTTTAGTTTTCCCTGTAGTTGTTGTTCTTGGAATATTCAAGTTTTCCCTGTAGTTGTTGTTCTTGGAATATTTTAGTTTTCCCTGTAGTTGTTGTTCTTGGAATATTTTAGTTTTCCCTGTAGTTGTTGTTCTTGGAATATTCAAGTTTTCCCTGTAGTTGTTGTTCTTGGAATATTTTAGTTTTCCCTGTAGTTGTTGTTCTTGGAATATTCAAGTTTTCCCTGTAGTTGTTGTTCTTGGAATATTTTAGTTTTCCCTGTAGTTGTTGTTCTTGGAATATTCAAGTTTTCCCTGTAGTTGTTGTTCTTGGAATATTTTAGTTTTCCCTGTAGTTGTTGTTCTTGGAATATTTTAGTTTTCCCTGTAGTTGTTGTTCTTGGAATATTTTAGTTTTCCCTGTAGTTGTTGTTCTTGGAATATTTTAGTTTTCCCTGTAGTTGTTGTTCTTGGAATATTCAAGTTTTCCCTGTAGTTGTTGTTCTTGGAATATTTTAGTTTTCCCTGTAGTTGTTGTTCTTGGAATATTCAAGTTTTCCCTGTAGTTGTTGTTCTTGGAATATTTTAGTTTTCCCTGTAGTTGTTGTTCTTGGAATATTTTAGTTTTCCCTGTAGTTGTTGTTCTTGGAATATTTTAGTTTTCCCTGTAGTTGTTGTTCTTGGAATATTCAAGTTTTCCCTGTAGTTGTTGTTCTTGGAATATTTTAGTTTTCCCTGTAGTTGTTGTTCTTGGAATATTTTAGTTTTCCCTGTAGTTGTTGTTCTTGGAATATTCAAGTTTTCCCTGTAGTTGTTGTTCTTGGAATATTTTAGTTTTCCCTGTAGTTGTTGTTCTTGGAATATTCAAGTTTTCCCTGTAGTTGTTGTTCTTGGAATATTTTAGTTTTCCCTGTAGTTGTTGTTCTTGGAATATTCAAGTTTTCCCTGTAGTTGTTGTTCTTGGAATATTTTAGTTTTCCCTGTAGTTGTTGTTCTTGGAATATTCAAGTTTTCCCTGTAGTTGTTGTTCTTGGAATATTTTAGTTTTCCCTGTAGTTGTTGTTCTTGGAATATTTTAGTTTTCCCTGTAGTTGTTGTTCTTGGAATATTTTAGTTTTCCCTGTAGTTGTTGTTCTTGGAATATTCAAGTTTTCCCTGTAGTTGTTGTTCTTGGAATATTTTAGTTTTCCCTGTAGTTGTTGTTCTTGGAATATTTTAGTTTTCCCTGTAGTTGTTGTTCTTGGAATATTCAAGTTTTCCCTGTAGTTGTTGTTCTTGGAATATTTTAGTTTTCCCTGTAGTTGTTGTTCTTGGAATATTTTAGTTTTCCCAGTAGTTGTTGTTCTTGGAATATTTTAGTTTTCCCTGTAGTTGTTGTTCTTGGAATATTCAAGTTTTCCCTGTAGTTGTTGTTCTTGGAATATTTTAGTTTTCCCTGTAGTTGTTGTTCTTGGAATATTTTAGTTTTCCCTGTAGTTGTTGTTCTTGGAATATTTTAGTTTTCCCTGTAGTTGTTGTTCTTGGAATATTTTAGTTTTCCCTGTAGTTGTTGTTCTTGGAATATTTTAGTTTTCCCTGTAGTTGTTGTTCTTGGAATATTCAAGTTTTCCCTGTAGTTGTTGTTCTTGGAATATTTTAGTTTTCCCTGTAGTTGTTGTTCTTGGAATATTTTAGTTTTCCCAGTAGTTGTTGTTCTTGGAATATTTTAGTTTTCCCTGTAGTTGTTGTTCTTGGAATATTTTAGTTTTCCCTGTAGTTGTTGTTCTTGGAATATTTTAGTTTTCCCTGTAGTTGTTGTTCTTGGAATATTTTAGTTTTCCCTGTAGTTGTTGTTCTTGGAATATTTTAGTTTTCCCTGTAGTTGTTGTTCTTGGAATATTTTAGTTTTCCCTGTAGTTGTTGTTCTTGGAATATTCAAGTTTTCCCTGTAGTTGTTGTTCTTGGAATATTTTAGTTTTCCCTGTAGTTGTTGTTCTTGGAATATTTTAGTTTTCCCTGTAGTTGTTGTTCTTGGAATATTTTAGTTTCCCTTACTTCCTTTTCTCCCTGGGCTATTTTCCCTGTTGGGGCCCCTGGGCTTATAGCATCTTGCTTTTCCAACTAGGGTTGTAGCTTAGCAAGTAATAATATTAATAATAATAATAATAACAATTAGGTTTTTGTTTGTTTAGATGCTGTGTTTGACGTAAAATTTGAAAATTTTGAAAAATCAAATTGAATTTGCTATTGAATTTGCTATATTCTTTATTTAGAGTTTGAATCTAGTTCTTTCTTTTCTCTTGTCTATGTTTTTATGTATTATATTAAACGGTACATACGCCATGATATACACACAGGTAATTACCATATTTGCTTCTCTTTAGATTTTAAAGCTAGTTCTTTCTTTTTTGTGGCTTATATTTGTACTGTATGTATTACTTTAAATAGAGCATACCGTGGATATCCACACACATGTAAACAATTACCATATTCAGTTGAATAAACGTGGGAAGAAACTCATTTAACTTCAGAATGGGCCATCTCTGTAAGTCAAACTTGACTCATTGGGCTGGTTAATTTTCTCCTTTTAATAAATAAATAAATAAATAGATAGATAAATAGATAAATAAATAGATAAAGAGATAAATAAATAAATAAATAAATAAATAAATAGATAAATAAATAAAGAAAACTTCAAAATAGGGAATATTTCCCTAGATAATGTTGTAAAGAACTATCATTTGATTTTAGTTTAACTTAATAATCTTTCCTGAATACTGAAGGTGTACTCCTTGGAGAGTTGTGTAAATATTCACGCTTGTAAACGTGTTCAGATGCCCCCAATCATTACTTGATTCACTACCTACCAGTTTCAAGGAAATGGTAAGGTCACACCTCATCAGATATATTCTGTTTATCGTAGCATGGCTGGACAAACATGCCATTTCCTCTAATTTCGACGAAACTTGGTAATTAGGAGTTTGTCAGTATCTCTCCCCCCAAAAGTAATTAACACTGATGTACTGCCTAAGTTGTACGCCAATTTAATGTCCACAACTTAACATTTTGATCAGTAGATAAGTCTCCGGTCTTCATAATTTGTATCGTTAACTTTACGGGAAACAAGGAACCTGGGTCCTTATCTTTTTCAGTCTCCTAAGAAGAATATTGTGAGTTAAAGGGAAGAACAGGATTAAATATAAAACTATATGAAAGATTAATCGAGTGCCATATGTGGATGAGATCATGGTGAGGGGTAGATGGAGATGGTTTGGGCATGCTCATCGCACTCCCCAAGAGAGATTAGTTCACCAAACTTTCAATTGGGCTCCACAAGCCACTAGAAGAGTTGGAAGACCCAGGGTTACATGGCTGAGAACTATGAGGCTTGAAGTATAAGAGATGCTGAATGGAGAAATATTGATTTAAAAGCTCAGGATAGAAATGACTGGTGAAATCTAACCGAGGCCCTTTGCGTCAATAGGCGTCGGAGAGGATAATGATGATGATTATTATTATGACAGACAAAATAACAAGATCTTGGCCTTTAATAATTTTAATAATTGAATGCTTGCAATTATCATTATTAAGTGCAGTGCGAATGGTACTATCTATTCGTCAATGAAGACATTAATATTATTATCTATTGCTGTACACCATAATCCACAATACTTGATCTTGAAAGTTTTCTGACTGTTGTATTAGTACTATAGAGTTATTGCATCTTATATTATTATTATTATTATTATTATTATTATTATTATTATTATTATTATTATTGCAATACTTGCGCTTATTATCGTTATTAGATGGGAACGAGGTAGTTATTATTTTCAATCTAACTTGTATTATTATTATTATTATTATTATTATTATTATTATTATTATTATTATTGTTGTTGTTGTTGATAATAATAATAATAATAATAATAATGATATTATTATAATTATTATTATTATTATTATTATTATTATTATTATTATTATTATTATTATTATTAGTTACCTTTACTATTCTCAAGATTAATCATCCTTACCAAAACTATTTTCAGGGGGCCGCATGGGACTGCATGAGACCGTGACTCGTGGGGAAATCGCTGGGGAGGACGACGTGCTGTTGAGGAGCATAGAACGCAAGAAGACCTTGGCGAACAGACGGAGCTCGCGCCTCTGTCCTACAGTCACCATGGATCCAGGGACATCATCCAAAGGTCAGTTTCTTTGTTTTGTCTGTCTGTCTGTGTGTCAGTTGTTGAGGGGAAGAATGGCCTACGAGTTGTAGTTGATTGTTAGTCGACTTTGGTTGGTTGCGCGCTTATTTGAAAGGGTTCAAACCCTCGTTCCAAATAATATAAATTATATGATTTTTAGAAAAAATAAGAGCCACTCTCTCCGGAGGACAGTGTAACATTACATACATACACACACATATATAAATATATATATATATATATATATATATATATATATATATATATATATATATATATATATATATATATATATATATGTATATATATAAATGTAGGCATATGTATGACGTATGTATAATATATATATATATATATATATATATATATATATATATATATATATATATATATATATATATATATATATATATATATAACAATAGTAACATCATCTGCAGCCTTTTTTAGTCCACTGTAGGACAAAGGCCTCAAACATGTCTATTCATGGCTGGGCTTTGGTTAGTTTTCATCACCACGCTGGTGGGAGATTTTTGTCTGATTGCTCACAGTAAACCAACCTAGTATTAGTGGCCCTGGCTAATACAGCTTTGCTGATCATGTTGATACAAAAACCCTTTCACCACGTTAATGTCCCACTTGTATGTAAGCCTATATGTGTGTTTGGAGAAAATAGGAAAATATTCGTGTTATTTTGTAATTAGTGAAGACCCATTTAAATGGAGATTTTTTTTTTTGGGGGGGGAGCGGGGAAGAGTTGGGGGGTTAGGTTCTGGTTTTCTGTTTTGAAAATATTCTTGAGTTTCTGTAGGTAGACCGTACGGTTTCGAAAGAAGTTTCAGGAATTTTCTTGATGTGGTTGGAAGACCCAAGCCTGCATGGCTGAGGACTATGGAGCGCGAAGTAGGAGATGGTGAATGGAGAAGTTGTAAATAAAAATCTCTAAGATAGAGACGACTGGCGAAATGTAACCGAGGCCCTTTGCGTCATAGGTGTAGGAGGAGATGATTATGAGGATAAGTTTCCGTTTAGGAGAGTCATCCAAATGATTAAATAGTTGCCATAACCGTTTTCTATGTTATCTTTCTTCTACCCATTCTCTTCGATGAATCAGGAATGGTTAAGGATAACTCTTCTAAATTATATATGGTTTCTTCAACACATTTCCTTCTTGAGTGGTGCCATTGTGTTTTCGTTACAGTTTCTACTCTGGGAGATATTGGTCTAGAATGATTTTATCTAGAATATAGGTCCATCCTCCAGATATAATTAATTTTTCTCGACAAGTTTAAAAATTTCGAGAATTACTTAAATAAATAAGATTTTTATTTCCCATTGATCATCACTACTTTTTTCCCTTTATTATAATTACAAGTTTTCATTTGTATACATTATGGAAAATTATCCCATACTACGATAGCTTATACATCAAAACATTTTATATCGTATATTATATTTTAGTCATTAAAATTTTAGTGTTGCAAAATCCTGCACAAACCCTTTTATAATATCTATATTATGGTAATCTCTTTTAAAAGCTTAATTTCTTTTGTCACCTGGTTAAGAAGTGCTGAGACTGTTGATAAGTTTTCTTAGGTCTGTTCCCTATTTTCACTGAAAATAGGAATACTCTGTTTTTAAAATATTTTATATTGTTCATTACTTTTCTTTTATTTTATTTATTTCCTTATTTCTTCTCCTCAATTGGCTATTTTTCCCTGTTGGAGGCCTTTGGCTTATAGAATCCTGCTTTTCCAAATAGGGTTGTAGCTTAGCTAATAATAATAATAATAGTAATATTGATAATAATAATGTGGCCACTCAAATGTGGTTTTGCTTATATTTTCCCATATAAAAAGTACCATTGGTATTATTATTATTATTATTATTATTATTATTATTATTATTATTATTATTATTATTATTATTATTATTATACTGACAACCTCACGTTTAGCAAATCGGACTTCTGTGCTAGTGGGCCGTTAGTTTGTAACCGAGAGACGAGGTGAATGCAACTAAACTTTATTAAACAGACATCGAGCTTATATACCAGGACTTGAGGGCAAGAAAGTCACAAAAATCCAAACAAAGTAAAACATGAGCTAGCATGCTTACATAGGTTGGTTAATTAACAGTGCAGGGAAGAGCGAGCTATAAGACAAAAATGTAAAACCGTTTCAATGTAGAGCGTGTATGAAACGCGCGCGTTACACTTCCTGACAATTTTGCCCAACATTCCCTAAACATTGCAAAAGTACCATACATGCAAGTGAAGATGTCATGCACACTGTGCACTATTCTTTTATGCCTGCAATTGGCATTCTCAATATCGGATTCCCTTGTTCCAATGTGACCTATTCATTGTTTAGCTACCAACGAAGAAATGCACGAAAGCTATAAATTATAGGAGGCTTTGTATATCAGCGGCCAGTTCCTCCCACGTGCATACTAAATAGATACCAACTAACCTAAACTTCCCCACCTAACCTAACCTACCAGCCATGTCCTTATCTAGTTACCTAATGGGGGTTGATAACACCCACCTGCGACCCCCCTTATACTGTCATATTCTGTCAGCCGTAATCATACATACTGGTGGCCACTATCAATCATGCACCCTATAATTAGGTTACCTTTTCCATAATGCTCTTTGATAGGTTACCATGCATTCTTATACAGTATTTCACTTTTCAGAAAAAAGTGGTATAATAAAAGTCAGTTTAGAGAACTAGGGAAAAGTTTCCTCGCCACTGTAAATAAGGACACTGTACTAGCCTCCTGGCTAGTAAGCATACAGCGGTAACCCGTTCACCTAATATTCGCAGGGCAGCAGAACGATCTCAGCCCAGAACTGTGAGCTTGAGGGGTTTTCTGGGGAGGCCACAATGGAAAGTTGGGCTTGCCCGGCTGTCGTTCTTGTGATTGTCTATTCTATTCTCATGATACTGGAATTGAAACCAGACACACTTACCTTTATTTTATTTGTCTGCATCTCCTCCCAACACCATCCACATCTGAATGGTGAAGTTCCTGTTAGGGTTGTGGTGGCCGATGTGGTAACGTCCCTGACTGGTGAATGCCAGACTGGGGTTCGAGTCCTGCTCAAACTCGTTAGTTCCTTTGGTCGCTGCAACCTCACCATACTTGTGAGCTAAGGATCTTGGTCTTGGGGAAGCCTATAGGTCCATCTGATGAGTCATCAGCAGCCATTGCCTGGCCCTCCCTGGTCCTAGCTTGGATGGAGAGGGGCTTGGGCGCTGATCATACGTATATATGGCCAATCTCTAGGGCATTGTCCTGTAATGTCCCTGACTGGTGAACGCCAGAATGGGGTTTGCGTCCCACTTAAACTTATTAGTTTCGTTGGTCGGTTCAACCTCACCATTCTTGTGAGGTAAGGATGGGGGGTTTGGGGGAGCCAATAGGTCTATCTGCTGAGTCATCAGCAGCCATTGCCTGGCCCTCCCTGGTCCTAGCTTGGATGGAGAGGGGCTTGGGCGCTGATCATAGGCATATATGGCCAATCTCTAGGGCATTGTCCTGCTTGAGAGGGCAATATCACTGTCCCTTGCCTCTGCCATTCATGAGTTGCCTTTAAACATTTAAGTGGGGAATGGGCAAAAGGGGGGAATTCCTAGACCTGCAACATATCAGCTCTGTTGCTGGAAGAAAGAAAAGAGCTGAAGCTGGTATTCCCAGCCCAGGGAGCCTCAGTCTTGGGGAAAGATATTAGCACGAGAATGTAAGCAATTATGCCAAGTGGAGTGGCATCAGGAGAAAGTGGGTAGGTGACGTAATAATAAAACATAAGCTGGTAAGGAACATCGGTTGAACTTCGTATTAAATTATCTGGCTTAAAGTTAGAGCAGACTCTGGTACTTAATTGTGGTAAGGGAGGTTGGTGTTACTGTTTGGGCGCTCTGGATTATGCTACAAGTGACTTAAGACACTGACAGAGAAAAATTCTGAGGCGGTTTCCATTATTATTATTATTATTATTATTATTATTATTATTGCTGTTGTTGTTGTTATTAATATTAATATTATCATTATCATTATTATTACTTGTCAAGCTACAATCTTAGTTGGAAAAGCAGGGTGCTCAAGCACAAGGGCTCCAATAGGGAAAGTAGCCCAGTAGGGAAAGGAAATAAGGAAATATAGAATAGTGTGCCTGAGCACCATCAAGTTTAAAAAGTTCTGTCGAGAACTCTATATAGAAAGGAGGAGAACTTAAGTCGATTTCGATATATTAAAAAAGTTACTTAAACCTATATTCTAAGGATTAAAGACTTGCCATCAATCATAGCTGCAAGAGGTATTTGTTTACAAGACCACACTCTCCATATAATGCCAAATTATGCAAAGCTATTGCTTTCGTCTATTACTTTTTCATAATTTAAAACAATTTGCCACATGGGAAACAAGTTAAAATGACAAGAAAACTATAGAATAAAAAAAACTGGTTTGGTTTCCTCACTAAATGATCTGGAACTGACATCGTCAACATAGTCAACCAAACACAATTTCGTGATGCCAACGTACATTTGATATATATTAAAAAAAATCGTGATGCCAACGTACATATGATATATATTAAAAAGTATATGTAAATGAAAAATGGAGTAATTACTCAAAAGTGTCCATATATTTTGAATATATATCAAATGTACGTTGGCATCACGCACTCGTTTGGTTGACTTTGTTGATGTCAATTCCAGGTCGTTCAGTGAGGAAACCAGACTAGTATTTTCTCATAATTCTATGGGTGAGAAATGTAAAATAATAATACCAATTCCCTAATATCGCAAGAGGGTCTGCCCCTCTCTTGTATTTTTCTCCTGTACTTCTCTTTCTCCCTATTTCCTTAATCTTCCCCATCCCGAGTACCTGCCTTTGAGCTATAAACTGGATTGTATCCAGGGGTACTCTTCCTTTCCCCATATTCCCCACTTCCCTATTATTATTATTATTATTATTATTATTATTATTATTATTATCATTATTATTATTATTATCATTATTATTTATAGGTATTTTATAATCTTTATAATTTCAACTTTTTCCCCTGTGGCGAATTGTTTTAGATTAGGGAAAAGTAATAGAAGAAACCAATAGCTTTGCATAATTCGTCAGTTTATGTAGAGCGTGGTCTTTTAAACAAATACTTTTTAGGCAAAAAGAAAAAAGAATGCCATGAAATTGCTGATTGTTCTCAAAGAAGGTAAGGTAATTCAGGAATTCCTAAATTAAGAATGACTTAAACATTAACAGCAAAAGTAGTATTGATAAACTTTTATATATACGAGATACGATTCTTATACAATTCTTGGGTCGTGAAAGTTGGGCGACTTGACCAAAATGGAAGCGAGTATTCAGTAACAAAAATATTATCTTATGAAGTGTTTGTGTGTTTTTGTAATTGTTATCTTTGTACTATAGTATGTTGCTTTTATTCCTGATTTTTAATTTACTGATATCAATTCCTATATTAAGAATGACTTAAACGTCAACAGCAAAAGTAGTATTGATAAACGCAAAAGTAGTATTGATAAACATTTATATATACGAGATACAATTCTTGGGTCGTGAAAGTGGATGACTTGACCAAAATGGAAGCGAGTATTCTGAACAAAAATAGAATCTTATGGTTTATAGTGTTTGTGTGTTTTTGTAATCGTTATTATTGTACTATAGTGTGTTGCTTTTATTCCTGATTTATAATTTACTGATAACAATACAGGATCTGGGATATGTTCAAACCTTGGTGGGGTTTTCATAGTATTTATACATAACTTTTGGCGTATGTCCTTTGCCAAACGTATAGCGAAGTTTGCTAATTTTATAGATATATGAAAGAATCATTTTGAAATCCATAGCATTATTAAATGAAGGCATTTTAATTAGAATAAAGGGGTTTTACCACAGGGTTTAGTGTAAGCTAAATCATATAAAATTTCAATTTCAATTAAGATTTTAGAAACTATAATTATGATATAACTATTATTCACAGATCAATAAAAAATACAATATATGTATTTGATGCTATAACTATAATTAAGGCTTGGGATTTCATTTTATATGTAATAAAGTCTCTTTTAATTAAATAATAGCATACTAGAATTCAGTATTGCCATTCAAGAGGTGTTAGACAATGTCTGTTATTCAAAAACTTTTTCGGGTAACAAACCATTGCCTTATTTTACTTGACTTTTTGTGAGGAGCTAATATCACCTCCTCTGTATATGAACATGATTCAACTTCTTTCTATTGTGTAGACTTCAGAGAATGTTAATATTAAAAATGTGAACATACGTTCGTACTCTGAATGCTACCCAAATTCCAATGAGATTACTGCTGAGGCCTAATCAGTCTCCCCTGAAATTAACTTTTAAAACATATATAACTCTCATTCGAAAGAGCTAAATTAACTTGACTATACATAATAATTATTGATTTTAAAATACTGATATAATTACAGAAAATATCTGTGGTTAGACGAAATATATCGTAATGTAAGAGTTAGTGAAGATAACTGCTATATTTGAAATTTCGTAAGGATACATTTGCTTCTCTCAAATAGTTATTAAAAATACAACTGGGAGAATTATATTTACTTCACTCAATTAATGATGAAGTCAATTCTGAAATTAAATGATGCGGTATTCTATTTCCATAACCCTGGATAGGTACGGTGGGTCGTTTGCGACCCCGAGCGTAAAAAAAAAACAGGTTTTTCTCACGTGACTCACCCCTGTGACTGAATTTGTGGGTGATCGACCTGCAGGAGGTGTCTCCCCTACACGCTCTAGTAGTGTCCAGATGTGCATTGCTGTAGCTGTACTCCTTCCCCGATTTCTGAGACGCGTCGGGGTCGTTCGCGTCCGAGTTTACCCTTCTGAGGTAGTTTGCATAATTATCAAAGTTATTACGTATTATGAAATTGTCGTAGAATGGTGCAACTTGTATAGGTTATCAGTTGTGGAAAGTCTTGGTGGATTGTTTGGCTACCATGTGCATGTTTTTTTTTTTAGTTAAAATGTCGTTCATCACCACGAGGACCATTTTACCGCGAGTGCCCCTTTTTCATTTTTTTTCATTTTTTTGCCAAGTCATTTTTCCGTAAGATATTGCCAAATAGTGTCGTAAAACTTTTGCTTGTTTAGTGTTGGAAAGTGTGTCTAGATGATCTGGCTACCCATGCATGACTTTGTTTTTGTCAGATACGACGTAGTTATTGGTATATTGGGTATTTAACTGCGGTTACCAATTTCTGTTTTTTTTTCAATATTTGTAAAAATTACTACGTAGTAAGGAATTGCCGTATATTATTCATTTTTTTTTTCATGTTTATGTGTTAGAAAGTGTGCCTTGATGGTTGGGCTAACACGTGCATGTCTTTTTTTTATCTGAGATGTCGTATATTAGAATGTCGGGCATTTTACCGCGAGTGTCCCTTTTTAATTTTTTTTAATTTTTTTGCCAAGTCATTTTTCCGTAAGATATTGCGAAATAGTGTCGTAAAACTTTTGCTTTTTTAATGTTGGAAAGTGTGTCTAGATGATCTGGCTACCCATGCGTGATTTTGTTTTTGTCAGATACGACGTAGTTATTGGTATATTGGGTATTTAACTGCGGTTGCCAATTTCTGTTTTTTTTTCAATATTTGTAAAAATTTACTACGTAGTAAGGAATTGCCGTATATTATTGATTTTTTTTTCATGTTTATGTGTTAGAAAGTGTGCCTTGATGGTTGGGCTAACACGTGCATGTCTTTTTTTTTTTATCTGAGATGCCGTATATTAGAATGTTGGGCATTTTTCCGCGAGTGCCCCTTTTTATTTGTTTTGCATTTTTTTGCTTAGTCATGTTACCGTAAGGAATTGGCAAGTAGTGTCGCAAAACTTATATTTTTATAGTGTTGGAAAGTGTTTCTAGATGATCTGGCTACCCATGCCTATTTTTTTTTTAGCCAGATATGGCGTATATATAAGTATGTGTTCGATTTTCCTGTGATTGCCATTTTTTCGTTTTTTCCCATTTCTTTCAAAATTACTACGTACTAAGGAACTATCACAGAGTAATATTTCATTTATATGTTTATTTGTCGGAAAATATGCCTTGATGGTTTGCCTAGCACGTGGCTGAAATTTTTTTTTTCTGAAATGCCGTATATTAGAATGGCCATTTTTCCACGAGTGCCCCTTTTTATTTGTTTTGCATTTTTTTGCTTAGTCATGTTACCGTAAGGAATTGGCAAGTAGTGTCGCAAAACTTATATTTTTATAGTGTTGGAAAGTGTTTCTAGATGATCTGGCTACCCATGCCTATCTTTTTTTTAGCCAGATATGGCGTATATATAGGTATGTGTTCGATTTTCCGGTGATTGCCATTTTTTCGTTTTTTCCCAATTCTTTCAAAATTACTACGTACTAAGGAACTATCACAGAGTAATGATTCCTCTAGATGTTTATTTGTCGGAAAATTTTGTTTACTTTTTTTTTGATTGAATATCATCAAATTTTTTTAGCTAAAATATTGTTTTACATTTTTTTTTTTCGATTTTATTTCCCTTCAAAAAAATTTTTTTGGGTCAGAATTTTAATTTTATAGTCGTAAAATAATCGACAATTATCCAGCAACCCACCATACAATTTTTATGCATATCCAATAATAATTAGATTAGTAGATAACACCTTGAAATTGACATACCCTTCCTACATTTCAAGTGGCAGATTAGGGAGTCTGAGTCAGTGTGGTTGGCGGCCATTTTGTGGACATATCCGAAGCGTAAGCTGCCCTATCTATATATATTCTTGTTCCCTATAGAATTTGTGATATTTTGGTATATTTTTACCTGCATAAATATCATATTATATATTAAATATATGTATTTTTTTACGAAATTTCCAAGTACTCAAAAAATTACCTTTAGATATGGCCCCTGATATAAATGTAATTTACAAAATAATGAAGATTTTTTTACATATTTCTATTTTAGGATAACATATGTTTATTCCCTAAAAAAATTAGCCACTTCCTATTTCATTTGGGTACCCAAAAAAATTCATGAAATTTGGACAATTTTTTTTGGCCAAAAAAAGTTACCCTTTTTTTCTCATTTCAGATCTTCACCTCCATGGGTCTGACTTCATCCAAAATACATCAAGATGTGTCCTAAACATTCAAGAATCAATTCCTAAAAGGATTTGTGTATATATGTTTAAACTTTTTTTTATGAATTTTTATGTCAGGTCTTTTTTTTTTTTCTACTTAATTTTTTAAAATATTTATAATAAATAGTTTTTCTGCAGATGAGTAGTATTTATCTTTACAGTTGTTTTAAGCATTCATTGAAGTTTTTTTTGGCAAAAGAAAAAAGGAGGTTACTGCAAAAACTGATTTTTCAAGAATTTTTTTTGGCGTCGGGGTCGTTCGCGTCCGAGTATACCCTTAAAGGGGTGTCCGAGGACCGTACCTATCTTCTACAAACAAGTTTTAGGTTATACCGTGTTCTGGGAATATTTACATGTACACCGTTTTATTAACTTTAAAAATGGACAAATCCATCAATTCAGACGTAAAATTAATCTCTGTATCCATTTATTCATCTTGACAAAATGTAGGCGTACGGTATAAAGTAACAAGAGGTGTAAGTCATCGTGCATATGGCAACGCTGTACCGCTCACCTTTGTTATAGTGCTCTCAACCGTTTTCTTTTAAACTGGTATGTCATTTAAAATGCACCATCATTAAATTCTGTAAAACTATACCGGTCAGTATTCTTATCAAGGCTAAAGCCTAACTCGAATCGCTGCTAATTCAGTATTCAAGGATGTCAATAGAAATGTAAAGTATCCGCAAATATTAGGGATAGAATTTTTTTTTTTTTTTGTAAGCCTACAGTCGAGTTAATTTGATTTGGTAAAATCAGTTTTCTGTAACATACCCGGTAGCTTACAATATATATATATATATATATATATATATATATATATATATGTATATATATATGTGTGTGTGTGTGCGTGTGTGTGTGGAAGATTTTTGGAATGTGTGGGGGACCTGCTCCAGGAAAACCTCCATACAGCAAGCAACAAAGATTTTTCCTTGGGGGATAAGAGCTCAACCACTCGAGCACACAGTCAGGTTTGATTCATCGGATGATGCAGTTCTTAAACCTTCACACTGATGTCCTGTCCTGAGAGTTACTTCCTCATAAAATCTGTGCATGTCTATGTTGGATTTGTTGATACCAAAGCCACGTCCACGCAGATGCGCATAGTGCTGACACCTCAGCTAAAGCGGAACAAATTTGAGGTCTCTGAACGACACCTTTTACACAGGTCCGAACCTCTCATCCACCCAGTCTTTGATCATCAGTTTAAGGGAGAAGCCCATTGGCCTGTTGGCAAACATATCCAAGGCTTTTCTCCAAGTAGAAATTGCCCTGGAGCACCACGCCATCCTCTTCTTCAAGGATCCCAGTATGTCGGAGTTCATCGTCTACCTCTTTAAGGTAGGCCTACTCTTGTTTGGCAATACGTCGAGTCTGTACTTGCTTAATTAGACTATCGAACACCATCTTGAAACTCAGACAAGTGGTCTTGCTCTGAAACTTAAATCTAGTTTATATGTTGACAACTTTCAACGTTGGTATGACTCGCCAGCAGAGATCCTCAGTGAGGGATCCTCCATTGAACCCCTTATGCTGCAAGGCAACATCCCCTGGCCAATCGGACCACCAATTCTTCATGTTGGGAATGTTCACCGAGGTGAGCCCCACGATTGATTACCTTGGTCTTGAGTGGAACACTGTTGGAGACTCTCTAGCTGTTAAAATACCTTTATAATTGTTTTCTGAGGACTAATCACATGTGGACATCAAGAGAAAGATTGTTTCTCTGTTCTTGTTAATATATGACCAGTCACTGTTGTAGGCAGACTTTATACAAAGCCTGTGGATGATGAATCAAGTCTGGGATTCTCGTATTTAACGCAGACTTAATTTACGAGCTCAGCACCATTCTTAAGAAGTAAAGGGTCTCAAGAACATCAAAGGGCCTTGAAATGCATATCAGGGCCACTGAGCATTGTTAAAGGTTTTTGCTGACACCTCTGACTGCGCCTTTGGAGTGGCAGTATACGCGGGCATGGCTGAAGGACAATGCCAGCACCTTACTGCCAGGGGTCGAGTCACTCCTAAGTACATGCTGGAAATGGATGAAAGCCAGTCTATTCTCAAACACGAGTTAACTGCATTCCTGTTTGAATGCCGAATAGCCCACGAGCCCAGTACTTGATAGAGTTGCTTCTTAATACTTATGTCTTTACCATCATGTGGTCAGATTCCTCTACAGCCATACACTGGGTACACAGCCAGCAAAGTATGTCCCCATACTCTCTTAATAGGGTTGAGGAAATAAACCGCATGAAGCTGAATTGTCAGTTACGTTTAAGCATGTTTCTACATACCGCAATCCAGCCGATCTAGCGTCGCGGGTAGCCTCCAAAGAAAGGTATTCTCAAGTCCAACTAGTGGCTTCATGAAGCTCATCGACCCCTCAGCTTACCGTGATCAAAGCAGGTTCCCGGCTGAATGGGAGATAAGGGCTTTTCCCATCATACTTTTGCTGCCACAAACTCAAAGGTTCCCTCATTACTCCACTCTTGGCAAGACAGTCAGGAGATATGCAGCCCTGTTGTGCCTGACAAGTGGATGGACCGAGGAAGATGTTCCTTTTAGCTCACAAATTTACATGTAGACCTCTTACTGCTATTATTTTTGCCTCACAGGCCGGCAGTTACCCCTACATCCTATGATGGGTGCAAGGAAAACCCACCTTGTTGAGGTCTGACGAATGCACCATTATCAGATCATGGAATCCCTACTTTGACCCTAGCGGTGTTCTGAAAGGTCATTCACTCCTCAAACGATGACCCCCACTAGGAGTTAGATTACGTGGACTTCATTCTGCTAGAGCCCCACTGAGCCTTCTGGAGACTCACTGTTGAGTACTGGCACGAATTGCTGCTGCACTGCAATACCTCTACCCAACCCGTTCACTTACATAAAGAGTTTCGGGTTACACTAGTGCGTCAGCAACTAAATAAGATTCTCAACCAGTGCGTGCACTACAAAAGAGTACGAGGCCCACCGTATCATACGGCCCCCTTATCTCCAGTTCATTTTAATTGCCTTAATGCTGAAGTTTGCTTTAGACTTATTTAGAGTAACCAAACTGGAATACACTGGAGGAATCAAGTACACAGCTTACAAGTAGACACGGTGCTGCTACGTGAGCCATGGCTTTGGAAGTTACTACCTCCTTGATAGTCGTCGAACTAGTATAAGCAATAAAAACGGTTCGCTGCCCGATTCGGGATGCCCCATTGCATTGTATTCAATAATGTCATGACCTTTCAAGTCAGTCAAAAGCTCCTCGTGGACCTCTTGCAACACCCAGTTATTGAGGGGTTCAAACAAGCTCGCGACCTCGGGTTCCAAACAAGCCCATGACCTCACTTGGAAATCCATCATTTTTTGTACCCCATGGCAAGGAGGATTTTATGAAAGACTGATCAAATTTACCAAACTCAACACAATGCGACTTACCATTACTACCCCATATTTGATGAGTTTGTGACCTTAATCTGAGACTAGGACGACCCCAATGATATTCCTTTGACCCCGAGTCACCTTCTCTACTGTTGATCCTTCTCAGTAGCACTAAAAAGCCCACCCGACAGACTTGACTGATTCTGCGTCTTGAGAGATGATATACCAGTCTGGGGTTCGAGCCCAGCTCAAGCTCGATAGTTTCTTGTAGAGTCTGCAACCTCACCATCCTTGTGAGCTAAGGATGAGGGTTTTGGGGAAGCCAATATTTGTACGTGCTGTGTCTTCTGCATCCATTGCCTGGTCCACCCTGTTTCTAGTTTGGATGCTTAGAGGAACTGGGCCCTGATCATATAAATATGTGCTCAATCTCTAGGACATTGTCTTGCTACATTATTGTTGCTGTTCCTTCCCTCTGCCATTCACGAGTGACCTTTTAACCTTTAAAACCTTTATACTTTGAATCTTTCCTCTTCTTTGGGCACTGAATTTCCTCCAGTATTTGACTAATTTCTTATTAATGTGTGTTTTCGCCCTTTTGAATGTGTTTAAATGTAATTTTGATATTTGGAGAAATGTGAAAACATCTTTTGTGTTAATTTCATACAGACGACTGACTATTTATGTGGCTCTTTTCAACTTCTTCGCTCAAGTAGGGTTTCACAGTAGCCATACTTAAGAAACACCAATGCCAAAACGCAATGCAATTCTATTAAACCAGGCCACTGAATGAATATTGATTCTCACGTCACGAAGCTCTAAAGTGTCTTTGCTTTCATGAGTCTCCTCTATCGATGTGTCCTTGAAAAGCGAAACACGTAATTCTTCTCGCTTGATGAAAGCCATTTCTTGCTTTCAATAGTTCTACGTTTTGAGGTTACAGTCGGATCCTTTACTTTTATTAAGAGGTATTATTATTATTATTATTATTATTATTATTATTATTATTATTATTATTAGTATTATTATTACCAAGAAGGTTGTGTTTCCAAGTTGTTTATTTATTTGTTTATTTATTTATTTATTTGTCTGTGAGTATGTGGGCAGGATTATGTAAAAACTACTCAACAAATTTTGACGAGCTTTTCAACACAGATAGATCCTGTCAGGGACGACCCCATTAGATTTTGGAGATGATCTGGATCCAGATCCGGATTCTTGATCCGGATTTTCATTTTTCACAATTTTAAAGATAACGTCAAAGCAAATTGTTGGATTTTGACGAAATTTCCACCACAGGTAGATCTTAGGCTTGAATTTTCTGATTACACTGGTTTACAAAAAAAAAAAAAAATATTTGGTCTGAGGCAAGAATGCGGATAGGTGTTTTTTTCTAATTTGGGTGTGCTGAATTCAGATTTATAAATAGTTTTGCTCTATCACCTCTAGTTTTCTGGCTTTTAAATAGTCTCATTTTAGTATAAACAGAGAATATATGTGCACATTTCAAGAGTTGCAGCAGCTTATAACGGATAAAACAGGATAGATAAAGATACTGATTGAATCAATATACTTCGATGACACAGTTACACAATTCATAGTACCACAAACAGTCAAAAGTGTGTTTTCTTAGAAGATCTGGTGTATTTTGCCTCTGGGATTTCACACAAGAGCATCCAGCAGAAGTCTCCCATTATGCCCGGGTTCCATTTGCCTTGATAGTTGCTCTCCATCTTCGTAATGTCTTGGTGGAATCTTTCTCCATGCTCATCACTCACTGCTCCAAGGTTTGGCGGGAAGAAGTTGAGGTGGGAATGGAGAAAATAAATCTTGAGTGACATTCGGCACCCCATATCCTCGTAAGACTTTAGCAATTTTTCAATATAGGCTTGGTAATCTGGTATGCGTGTGTTACCAAGGAAGCCACTACAGACTGACTTGAATGCTTCCCATGCTCTCAGTTCTTTTAAGTTAAGAAGCTCCTCAAAATCAGTATCCTTCAGCACTTCTCGGATCTGAGAACACCTGGGAACATAGTAGACAAGTGTTGGAAGGCAGCACCATTTTTGTCCAACGGCTTCACGAAATTCTTCATGAAACCAAGCTTGATGTGAAGAGGAGGAAGAAGCACTTTATTCATGTCCACCAGAGGATTCCCCTTGACGCTGTGTTCGCCAGGAACAAAAGTGCTTCTAGACCCCCAGTCTTTCTGCTTGTAATGCTGGGATACAGCTCGACTATCCCAGAGACAGAGAAAACAACAGTACTTTGTGAAGCCCCCTTGCATACCCATAAGAAGACCAATGACCTTGAGGTCCCCACACAGACTCCATTGGTACTCGCTTTACTTAATAGCTTCTAAAAGAAGCTCCATATTGTCATAGGACTACTTTAGATGGACAGAGTGTGCATTGGGAATGCTGGGATAATTATTCCCGTTGTGCAGAAGCACAGGCTTGAGACTTCGCTTGGAAGAGTCTATGAAAAGACGCCAGTCTGAAGGATTATGTGGCAAACCAAGGGACGTGAACAAGCCAGGTATGTTTGTGCAGTAGCACAACTTGTTTTCCATGTCGAAAAAGGAAGCAAGGTCATCGTTCCGATTCCTGAAATTGGTGATCCTTACATCTTCCTGGACTAGGTTCCACTGTTTAAGCCGAGAAGCCAAGAGCTCTGACTGCTGTTTTGACAGATACAAATCACGAGCAAGATCATTCAGGTCTTCTTGCGTGATCCAGTGTGGCTCGTTGCCACTTGTTCCTGAATATGTAGACTCAATATCTTCCAAAGATATTGACTCGGCAGAATCCTCCCTTGAAGGTATTTCTTCATCTGATGAGGAAGAAGATCCTTATTTACTGGAGGTGTGGGTACAGGAAGATCATCTGAATGGGGAACGGGTCTCATAGCAGATCGAAGGTTGGGATATTTGATCTTTTCCTAGAAGATGCATTGAAACCAGTTATATTAGTTAAACAAAAATAACAATCATCTGCGTGGCTTCGTGGCTCTCTCCAAACCATCGGGACTGCAAAGTTGAAAGTCGCTTTCTTGCCATTAAACCATGCAGTTAGTCCATTGTAGCATGGTTTACAACAGATGTGTGGAGCCCAAGACTTGTCCTGATCACCAATTTTACAGTCAAAATAGTGAAAGTAGGCGGTTCTGAGGAGGGAAGTGATGGTTCGACGCTGTGCAACTGTTGTGAAGTCCCCACACACCTAGCAGAAAGAATTGGCCTTGTTGAGGCATCCTCGATGTTTTGACGTGCTTGAAGCCATTGGAGAATCTGAAAATATAACAAAGTAAAACTAAATCATATGCAAGGCAATGAAATGTGCTTTGGAAAATGTAATAATAATATTTAGCTACCCAAAAGATGTGTAACACATTAGTTGAGGGACACCAACCTCCTGCGCCACCTGCGAGACAACCTCTTCCAATGACTGCCAGAGCACTACTGAGTGTAGATTGAGACCTGCTGCCCTAACTGCCAAAATCAGTCTTGATATATAATTATATAAATAATGTAATGGAATCACTTACATTTAGTGCATAATAACTAAAAAATAAGCCATAAGTCTCACAATATTAGAATTAACCCTGAATGCATATACGCCGCCTTTATGTACCATATAGGCACAAAATGCACACTATGCATATCTAAAAAAAACTAGAGGTGATGAGTAAAAACGGATTACAAATTTGAATTCAGCACCCCCAAATTAGGTAAAAACGGGTATTTTTGTGCTTGCCTCAATTTCTCTGTAAACCAGTGTTATTATTATTATTATTATTATTATTATTATTATTATTATTATTATTATTATTATTATTATTATTATTATTATTAGCTACAACCCTAGTTGGAAAAGCAGGGTGATATGAACCCAAGGGCTCCAACAGGGAAAATAGCCTAGTGGGGAAAGGAATTATTATTATTATTATTATTATTATTATTATTATTATTATTATTATTATTATTATTATTATTATTATTATTATCTGATGTGATCATTATTTGATGTGATATCATTTAATTATTAACTCCTAACCATCGTGGAAAAAAAGTCAAGATGGAGGATACGATATCAAGGGAAGTAATAAGGAATAGAAGAGAATAAAAACAGTAGTAGTAGACCTAAACATAAAACGCAAAATACGTATTAAGTGTCTCCATACTCATTGTCAATCTCATAAGAGAGACAGTATTTTGTCGGGGGTAAAGAAGAGTTAATTCTTGCATTGATCCAGTTACCGAAAACCAATGGGTTTCATTCTAAACTATAATATTGTAATAGCCCAAGTTCCATCGTTTGCATTGGAGACCAATTCACAGTATTTTTTTTGGGGGGGGTGGGGGCGAAAAACTGAGGAACAGTCATATCTTGTTCAAAGGTAGCCTATATTCGTGGTCTAAGATTAACTTCCAAAAATTCTGCTATGAGTTCCTTTCAAAGATAAAAGAAAGTTGATAAATAGTAAAAAACAATGTTACATATATATCAGAAATTACGTAAAGGAAAAGTAGATAACAGACGAACATGCCAATGATTTATGCGAAAAGTGGTCGAATGTGTGGCCAGGATTGACCAAATTACGTTAGTTTATCCTTAAACATGGGTTTCCCGTTTTCTATTTTCCTGTCAATTTACCTTCGAATAACGATTTCCCATTTTCTATTAGTATCTATGACGCCAATCAGTGGCAGCAATGTGCCTGTGGTTGTGGATCTCCTAATTTCCCAGTACATTGGTTACGATTACGGTATATACCTGGACTGTGGTTACAATCGACATACCAAAAACGTGGTTACTATGACCACTCCCAAAGCCAAACTGCCAATCTTTCACTCGTTTCTTGCTAGTAATAAGGGAGCATCACTTTATCTCGCTTCACGTAGTTTATGAATGATGGAGATGCAAATAAGATTATGTATCTGTCAGTCATATGGGGGAATGAATTTTGTTGTGAATTTTAAAATTACAATTTAGCAAGCTTATGATATTGCCATTTATCTATTATTTTTAGGTGTTAATATTACTCTGTATCAATTATCAGTTTTTATTTATTTTTTTCTTATATATTCTTCCATGCGGGACCAACATTTACTTATAATCTTATGTTTAGTCATCTCATTTTCTTCTTAATATTCCATTGTATGATATAATTATTATCTTTTCTCTATTTATCACGCTCACATCTTTAAAAAGAAAAAAAACTTGATTATATAATTTTTGTAGGATATACTTTCTCCCAAAACATTCCCATCCAGAGCCTTTTTGGGAAGCGACTGAGTACAGCCCATAATCTTTAATATGCTCCTCCTGCAATCATCGTGATTGGCTGTCACGTGATTTGCCGCCACCTTTTCACAGCTGATTACTGTAAATGCAATAATAATAATAATAATAATAATAATAATAATAATAATAATAAAACAGATTATATAAGGTAATTACGATACTTCAGTAGTGACCCACACGAATGACGCGTGCAGCACTTCCCTATACTGCTTGCCATAACAGATGCGCAATGAGATAATGTATATTTCCGAGCAAAGTGAGCCACGCCGGAGCAGTGACCTATCGAGTGGGTGACACGCGATGTTTATGGGCAGAAAATGTTAAAGACACAGCCAACCTTTTGGGTTTTAAGTCCACAGATGCTGTAGATCTTGCTAGGAGGGAAGAGTAGCCTTTCCAGGTGTTATTGGAGCTCAGCCATGTTACTTTGAAGTAGGATTACAGAAAAACCCAATTCTCTCAACACTGAGAACCTTTATCAAGGTGTTTATGCATTAACATTGTCATGCATTGCATTGCTTTTAGATGTTTAATTTGTTATTGAACATAATTTAATAGATCAATTCCCCATTTTTGCTTTAAGGGCTGTGCTCAAAACATTGTTATTATGATATGGTCTTTATCATATATGATATGATTTAATGATTATGATATCATTTAGTGATAAACTGCTAATTGTAAATGCTAAACTATAACGTTGTAATGGCTCCAGTTCTATCACATGAATTCGAGACCAATTCATAAGATTTTTTTTTTTTTTTTGTCGGCAAAAGACAGAGGAACCAATTTATCTCTATATTTCAAAGGTGGCCTACATTCGTGGCCTAGAATTAACTTCACAAAATTTTTTTCTGAGTGCATTTGAGAGATAAGAAAGCAAAGTTGATAAATGGTCAAAAGAAATGTATATATATATATATATATATATATATATATATATATATATATATATATATATATATATATATATATATATATATTATATATATATATATGTATATATATATATATGTATTTATAAGAAATTACTTGAGAAAAGTAGGCAACAGACGAGCATGTCATGATTCTAATGGTTTATGCCAAGACTGGTTGAAAGCGTATCCAGGAAAGACCCATTTATGATAGTTTATCCTTGAATATATATTTCCCATTTTCTGTGTATTAGTGTCTGGCATGATGTCTGTGGAGATTTATCTTCACTCTTTATCTTTATTTACTCTTTCTAATCTTATTTATCCTTTACGTGATTTATTTGAACTACTCACCTTTCATTTTCCAATTTTCCTTTTATCGATCACTCATCGTTGCTCGTAATGCCATATAGGTAGATTTCCACAGCGCTGCCTTAGATGTTGGTATGAAATGTTTGATTGTTCCTATTTCTAGAAGCGTTGTATTTCAGGATGAATTATTCAGTAATCTTGAAAGTAAATTTTACATTAGAATTTACATCGATTTTATTTACATCTCTCTATTATTGTATGCCAGAAAATAAAGTTTTATTTGCAGGCATATACCCCTGGAGCTGCAACACTATTTCTTGTATTCTTTATAGACACCCTTCAAGACCTCTGCTCTTACAGAGAGATTATTGACATTTTTCGCATCCGACATAGCACCTCAAGTTAGTGTAGGCCTAGATGCCCATGGCATCTCCACCTTCACCTGTCTGAACGCTGACACCTGAGCTTTTGCTTCATTTGAAAATGTCCATTTAATCTTCAATAACAGTACCGAGCTGAGTAATATGATCCCACCCTTTTTAGATCGAGGGTCGTTAGCCCATATGCCCCATCCTAGGTGACCACCACCTTGTACATTGTCTGGATATAAAAATAGGCCTTAAACCAGTGGAATGACACTGGGAGGGTTAACCCATCAATGTGTTTGCTGAGGAAAGCAAATACTCAAAAGAATGGCTGCCCAATGACGATTTAGCCACCAGAAACTCTGTCCTGTGGAACTTCAAAGTATGTTAGGTAAGGTTAGGTTAGGTTTAAGCAACACCCTGGATGGTAGGAACTTCCAAACATGTGATTCTGTTATGTTGTCTTCATGGCCACATTTCCCCTTTCGGTAATGAACATACAGGCAATTTTTATTTAGTTATGTTACTAGTTCCTTTGGTTGTCTTACTGACTCATTTGGATTTATGTCTTGGAGGAAATCAAATATTCACTTTTTTTTCTGAGCTGCTTAAGTGAATGATCCCAGTTTTAAGGTGAGTTCCTCGAGTAAACTTTAGAATACTTTAACAACATTCAGTATTACTCCCAAGGGCTGCTCCCCATCACGCTGTTGCTTTATTTTCTTTACTTGAATTGTTGTTTATCACTCAATTGGGGTATGGGCGTACTGTCCCATGCTAAGTGTAATGTCTGAACACTGAGGTGGTAATATTACAGACAAAGCCAAAATAGAACACCGGTCAACGTATGTCAGATTTCAATCCTTATCAACATAGATTTCTGATCTGTTGGTGCGGAAGTGTTGCGGGCCCAATAGCCCAGGTTAGGATCTACCGTAGATATCCGTTATGGGGCGGTCTTCCCAGAATCAATTCCGACACTTAAATTTTCCCATAAGTCACTCAACAGTGGCAGCCAAAGGCCCGTGGATCTCGCTAATTTTCCTATACATTGGTTGCAATTACTGTATATACCTGAACCGTGGTTACGATTGATATACCTAGACTGCGGTTACCATGACCACTCCCAAAACCAACACTGCCAATCTCGGCACACACAACTTTGTCGAGATAAAGGGACACCGCTATTCATCTCACTTCCCGTATTTTATGAAGGATGCTGATATATATATAAGAGATTTTTATGAATTTGCAAATGGATTAGGAATTAATTCTAGCTATGAATTCCCATCTATTGTTCATATCTTGTCCAATGTTCATAAGCTGATAAATTGATTTGATTTCCATTGCTTCATATTACCCAGTCATAGGGTATTAGTAATTGTCCTCTTGATAGATTAGATTATATAATTAATATAGTATGGTTATTTTTTCCCACCCCTTTATATTAGTCAGAATCACATATCAGTTTTTATTGATTTTCTTTCTTATATTCTTCAATGCTTAACCAACATCTATTTATAATCTAATTTCTAGTTATTGCCTTTTTGTTCATTATATATCATTATTATCTTTTGTTTATTTATCACGCTCACATAATTAAAAATCTTCGCCTAAATCATTCCTACCCAGACCGTTTTTGGGGAAGCGACTGGGTGAACCCCATAATCTTTAACATGCTCCGCCCACAAACATCATGATTGGCCACCATCCCAGAGCTGATTTGTTTAATCATAAAATTAATAATAAAACAGATTATAGATAATTATGATACTTTAATGTTACACATGTGGTTGACGTAAGCAGCACATTCAAGTACTGCTTACCAGAACAGAGGAGCAATGAGATAATGCTTTGACGGAGCAGAGACCATTTCAGTAGCTGTCAGTCACGAGGATTATGGGCAGAGCATGTAAAAGATTATGGGCTGCACCCAGTAGCAGCCGAGGCCAGACATGTTAGTTTGAAGTAGAATTACTTTAAAATTCGACTTTCTCATTGCACACAAATGGGTCTTAATCCTTACTTGGACATGATAGTTTTTTCTAGTGACTCCAATCATAATCAATGTTTATTGAAAGTTATTGAAAGGTTACTGCACCAGAGCCTTATCCATACTTCAGCAGCTAAGAGATGAAAGTGCCAATGATATTTGTAATATTCTTCTTAACCCATCCCCTGTTAGAAGGGAACTGCTTAATGTTATATATATATATATATATATATATATATATATATATATATATATATATATATATATATATATATATATATATATCTATATATATATATGTATGTATATATATATATATATGTATGTATATATATATATATATATATATATACATACATGTATATATATACATATATATAGATATAAAGAGAGAGAGAGAGAGAGAGAGAGAGAGAGAGAGAGAGAGAGAGAGAGAGAGAGAGAGAGAGAGAGCTAGCTGGAAATACATGAAATGACGATTCTGTAAAAATATTAATATGTATATGCTGTATGTATATATATATATATATATATATATATATATATATATATATATATATATATGAATATGAATTTATATATACATACATATATATATGTATGTATATATATATGTATATATATAATTGTCAGAACAAATCTATAAAATCAACAGCTCTACCATCTACTCGTGAATATTTCCAGCTTTCAACGAATGAAGTATTGAGCTGGTAGCTTATGAGACCTTCTTTTAACTGTTTGAACACCTGTAGCAGTCCATTGTATTTGCTCATGTACCCTTTGCACCTTCAGGGGGAAGGCCCCAATGATAGGATGCTTGCATAGATTTAGTTTTCCTCGTTGTTGTTGTTGTTGTTGTTATCATTATTATTATTATCATTATTATTAATTATTTATTATTATTATTATTATCATCATCCAAGCTACAACCATGGTTTGAAAAGCAGAATGAAAGTGGCTGAGTGAGGAAAGGGAATAGCAAATAATCTCTTCCCTTTTAGAAATAATAATAATAATAATAATAATAATAATAATAATAATAATAATAATAATAATAATAAAAATAATCCACCCCAGGTAAAATATAAACAATAAAATGAAGCCTTAATGCAAGTATGATCCCAACCTTGGATATGCATTAGTAAAAAGGAAAACAAAAATAACAAGGTCAGAATAAAAACTAGTTTTATGCCTCAGAACTCGTTAAGTGTGTCTCAGACTGTTCCCAATCACTGAGGCATGAAGTGGCATTGTGCTCTGGGGCACTTTGTACAGTTCGTCAGTAGCTTCTGCAGGAGGCTAACTTGGGGCCCTCAAGATTTTCAGTTAATGGTGTTTGTTGGAGTGAAAATCTCTCTCTCTCTCTCTCTCTCTCTCTCTCTCTCTCTCTCTCTCTCCTCTCTCTCTCTCTCTCTCTCTCTCTTAAATAGCTTATCTTTATAACTACCTAATGATATGCTGTCTCTCTGTTTTAAATCCCCCCCCCCCTCTCTCTCTCTCTCTCTCTCTCTCTCTCTCTCTCTCTCTCTCTCTCTCTCTCTCTCTCTCCACACATACACACTGTACGTATTATTTGTAGGCGCCAATAATATACCGTTTCAAATAGCACATATTGGGTCACCAATAAGTGGTCGTTGTTCAAAATTTCGAGGGTAATGAGGTTTAGAGGTTTAGTTGTTGATTTCAGTGTTTTTCTTTGATTTTGATCATGAGCCACGTAGCTCGGTGTGGTTGGGGTCAGCTTTTGTCACGGGCTACTTGGCTCCGGCCCTCTTAGAGAAAATAGTATTTTAGCTTTAGCTTTATGACCTCTATTTTTAGGTGCCTTATCTCTAGCATTAGGATTTTTTTACCTCTATTTTTAGGTGCCTTAACTTAAGCTTCACGGGCTTTATGACCTCTATTTTCAGGTGCCTTATCTCTAGCACTAGGGGATATTTGGCCTTTATTTTGAGGTGCCGTATCTCTATCATTAGGGTCTTTTTTACCTCTATTTTTAAGTACATTAACTTTAGCTTTAGGGGCTTTATGACCTGTATTTCGAGATTCCTTATCTCTAGCCTTAGGGGCTTTTTGACCTCCTATTTTGAGGTGCCTGATCTCTAGTATTAGGGCCTTTTTGACCTCTTTATTTTGAGTTGCCATATCTCTAGCATTAGGAGCTTTTTTTACATCTACTTTTAGTAGCCTAATTTATAGCATTAGGGGCTTTTAGACATCTGATTTTGTGGTGCCTTATCTCTAGCATTAGGGTATTTTCTACCTCTTATGTTGAGGTGCCTTATCTCTAGCATTAGGAGCTTTTTGACCTCTATTTTTAGGTGCCTTAACTTTAGCTTTAGGGGCTTTATGACCTCTATTTTTAGGTGCCTTACCTCTAGCCTTAGGGGCTTTTTGACCTCTACTTTAAGGTGCTTTATCTCTAGCATTAGGGGCTTTTTACCTCTATTTTTAGGTGCCCTATCTCTAACATTAGGAGTTTTTTTTCCTCTATTTTTAGGCGCCTAATTTTTAGCATTAGGCGCTTTTTGACCTCGATTTGGAGGTGCCTTATCTCTAGCATTAGGGACTTCATGACCTCTATTTTAAGGTGTCTTATCTCTAGCATTAGGGGCTTTTTGACCTCTGATTTTGATGTGCCAGGTGCCTTATCTCTAGCTTTAGGGGATTTTTTTACCTATATTTTGAGGTGCCTTATCTCTAGCATTAGGATCCTTTTTACTTCTGTTTTTAGGTGCCTTAACTTTAGATTTAAGGGCTTTATGACCTTCGATCAAAGGGATTAACCGGTAATTAAGTGTGGGACAGAGGTAGATGGAGAACGCTGGCCAGAAACATCGACCCCACATAAAAGTGGGAAAAGATGCAGACAAAGAAGAAGAAGACCTATATTTTTAGGTGCCTTATCTCTAGCATTAGGGGATTTTTAACCTTTGATTTTTAGGTGCCTTATTTCTAGCCTCTAGCATTGGGGTTTTTTAATTTATTTTTAAGTGCCTTATCTCTAGCATTAGGGGCATTTTGACGTATATTTTGAAATGCCTTGTCTCTAACATTAGGAGCCTTTTTACCTCTATTTTTAGTTGTCTTATCTCTAGCATTTATAGGGGCTTTTTTACCTCTATTTTGAGGTGTCTTATTTCTAGCACTAGGGACTTTTTTACCTCTATTTCGAGTTGCCTTATCTCTAGCAAAAGAGGCTTTTTTACCTGCATTTCAAGGTGCCTTATCTCTAGCATTAGAGTCTTTTTTTAACTCTATTTTGAGGTGCCTTATCTCTAGCATTATGGTTATTTTTACTTCTATTTTTAGGTGCCTTATCTCTAGCATTAGGGTTATTTTTACCTCTATTTTGAGGTGCCTTATCTCTAGCATTAGCTGACTTTTAGGGTTTTTTTTTTTTACCATTTTGAGGTGGCTTATCTCTAACATTAGGGGATTTTTAACCTCGATTTTGAGGTGCGTTACTTCTAGCATTAGAGGCTCTTTGACGTCTATTTTTAGGTGCCTTATTTATAGCATTAAGAGCTTTTTGACCGCTAGTTGTAGGAGCCTTATATATAGCATTAGGGGCTTTTTGACCTCGATTTTGAGGTGCATTACTTCTAGCATTAGAAGCTCTTTGATCTCTTTTTTTTGGTGCCTTATTTATAGCATTAGGAGCTTTTAGACATCTATTTTTGGGAGCCTTATATATAGCATTGGGGGCTTTTTGACCTCGATTTTGAGGTCCATTACTTGTAGAATTAGAGGCTCTTTGACCTCTTTTTTTAGGTGCCTTATTTATAGCATTCGGGGCTTCTTTTAACTCGATTTTGAGGTCCATTACTTGTAGCATTAGAGGCTCTTTGGCCTTTCTTTATAGGTGCCTTATTTATAGCATTATGGGGCTTTTTGACCTCGATTTTTAGGTGCATTACCATTAGAATTAGAGGCTCTTTGGCCTCTATTATTAGGAGCCTTATATATAGCATTGGGGGCTTTTTGACCTCGATTTTGAGGTCCATTACTTGTAGCATTAGAGGGTCTTTGACCTCTCTTTTTAGGTGCCTTATTTATAGCATTAGGGCCTTTTTTACCTCGATTTTTAGGTGCATTACCATTAGAATTAGAGGCTCTTTGACCTCTATTTTTAGGAGCCTTATATATAGCATTGGGGGCTTTTTGACCTCGATTTTTAGGAGCCTTATATATAGCATTGGGGGCTTTTTGACCTCGATTTTGAGGTCCATTACTTGTAGCATTAGAGGATCTTTGACCTCTTCTTTTAGGAGCCTTCTATATAGCATTAAGGGCTTTTTGACCTCGAATTTGAGGTGCCTCACTTTTAGCATTAGAGGCTCTTTTACCTCTTTTTAGGTGCCTTATTTATATCATTAGGGGCTTATGACCTCTTCTTTTAGGAGCCTTCTATATAGCATTAGGGGCTTTTTGACCTCTTCTTTTAGGAGCCTTCTATATAGCATTAGGGGCTTTTTGACCTCTTCTTTTAGGAGCCTTCTATATAGCATTAGGGGCTTTTTGACCTCGGATTTGAGGTGCATCACTTTTAGCATTAGAGGCTCTTTGACCTCTCTTTTTAGGTGCCCTATTTATAGCATTAGGGGCATTTTTACCTCTTATTATTTTGTGCCTTATTTCTAGCATTAAGATTTTTTAACCTTTATTTTGAGGTGCCTTATTTCTCTTATTAGGTACTTTTTTTTTACCTCTATCTCAAAGTGACTTACCTCTAGCATTAAAGGCTATTTTACGTCTTCGTTTAAAGCCTCTTCGTTGCTGTTCTCTTCTGTTTGTTCTAGTTTTTCAAGTTCTTTAGTCTTTTTGTTTCCTTTGATATTTCATCTTCCAGTTTCCTTAGTTCGTCAATTTCCTTCGAGATTTGATCGTATTCTTTCTTAGTTCGT
>NC_090740.1:5836555-5844055 GCF_036898095.1 Palaemon carinicauda
TGATACAATTTTAACACAGTGGTTTGGCAGTTTATTGTAGATTTATGTTGCTTCAGTATATGTTATTTAAGCCTAATTTTGCCTGTCATGGAAAAGGGCGTTTTTATTTTAAGACGAAATCTCAGCATGTAGTTGCCTTTGGGTTGAAAGATAGAGATAAAAATTGAAAAATGGTAACCAAAATTTCTACTACTACTACTACTACTACTACTACTACTACTACTACTACTACTACTACTACAAGTAATTTTGGGTATTAAGAATCCGAAGTCATGTATCGTTGTATATTTAAAAGACACAGGACCTTTCGCACTTTTTTTTTTCAAAGCTCCTGTGTGTCTTTTTAGATAAGCAACATTATATGAGTGAGAATTTTTAATACCCAATATTTTTAGACACATGGTATTTTCTTCAAGTAAATGATGATAGTAATGATAATAATACAAAGAAAAATATAACAGTATTCTGAGAGTTAAATTCCAAACTCTCCTACTTTGGAGATAGTTTGATACATTGCATATCAAAAGTCAATCTCGTAGGAAATGAATTGTATTTGTAATCAGAGAACTTATTTTCTTTTCGTGAAGAAATGGTTTATCTTCTTCTTCTTCTTCTTCTTCTTCTTCTTCTTCTTCTTCTTCTTTATCAGATTGCTTACCTAAATTTAATAGTATTATTATTATTATTATTATTATTATTATTATTATTATTATTATTACCTCTGCAAACGAAGTTGGGAGAAGGTTATGTTTTCGTCCCTGTTTGTCTGTTTGTTTGTGTGTGGACAACTTCGTGGCCACAATTTTATTCACAGAGTATTGAAACTTTCAGGGATTAATTGTTATGTTGGGACGAGGAACTGATTCAATTTTGAAAGTTATAGGTCAAAGGTCAAGGTCAAGGTCGAGCAAAAGGTTGACCAAAAAATAGTTTACTATCTAAATTTATTCTGGGAAAGGCAAGCTGGATTCGAGAAATAAGCTGCCTTAGCGGAGCTCTGCACTCAGTTATTTTCTAGCTGTTTCTGTTATTATTATTATTATTATTATTATTATTAGCCAAGCTACAAACCTAGTTGGAAAAACGAAATGCTACAATTCCATTGGCTCCTACAGAGAAAACAGCCCAGTGAGGAAAGGAAATAAGGTAACAGCTAGAATATTGTGCCTGAGTGTATCCTCAAACAAGAAAACTCTAACCCAAAACAACGCAAAACCATGGTACAGAGGTTATGGCACTACCCAAGGCTAGAGAACAATGGTTTGATTTTCGAGTTTC
Source organism: Palaemon carinicauda (assembly GCF_036898095.1). Taxonomy (NCBI): domain Eukaryota; kingdom Metazoa; phylum Arthropoda; class Malacostraca; order Decapoda; family Palaemonidae; genus Palaemon; species Palaemon carinicauda. Next base: position 5,837,834 of record NC_090740.1, read on the forward strand.
CTTCTCTTAGAAGAGCTGCTAAAGGGTTTCATCTATTTTTAGCAAGTGGAAAGTATTTTTGTGAGGGGCATTCAATGAAAATAGAATGTATTTTCTTGTATTTTCTCACAAAAAATGGACCGTGCAATAAAATGTATCTTTTATTTGGACATTCGCATGAAGAAGAGAATGTACATTCACGTAAGAAATTCACATGAAATAGAACGTGCTGGTTTTTTATAAGAATATATTTTTTCATAAGATTTTCCTAGAAAGAGAATGTATTTCTTTAATACTCTCACTCAAAGAGAATGTATTTCTAGAATACTCTCACTTCAAGAGAATGTACTTTTAAGAATACTCTCACTCAAAGAGAATGTATTTCTAGAATACTCTCACTCAAAGAGAATGTACTTTTAAGAATATTCTCACTCAAAGAGAATGTATTTCTAGAATACTCTCACTCAAAGAGAATGTATTTCTAGAATACTCTCACTCAAAGAGAATGTATTTCTTGAATACTCTCACTCAAAGAGAATGTACTTTTAAGAAATTCTCACTCAAAGAGAATGTACTTTTAAGAATTATCTTTTCTCTTAGCAGTCATCTCTTAGTAGTACTCTGTAGAGGTTTGCAAACGTTTGCATTGACGTCAATTGTGATCGTTTGTTTTAGACGAGTTTGCAAACGTTCGCATTGACGTCAATTGTGATCGTTTGTTTTAGACGAGTTTGCAAACGTTCGCATTGACGTCAATTGTGATCGTTTGTTTTAGACGAGTTTGCAAACGTTCGCATTGACGTCAATTGTGATCGTTTGTTTTAGAAGAGTTTGCAAACGTTCGCATTGACGTCAATTGTGATCGTTTGTTTTAGACGAGTTTGCAAACGTTCGCATTGACGTCAATTGTGATCGTTTGTTTTAGACGAGTTTGCAAACGTTCGCATTGACGTCAATTGTGATCGTTTGTTTTAGACGAGTTTGCAAACGTTCGCATTGACGTCAATTGTGATCGTTTATTTTAGACGAGAATTGTCAAAGTGTCACTACGTTGTCGAAATGAGTGTCTTTTAATTGCTATAAAATGTCTATGTAGTGTATATTCTAATCAACTTATTATGTCGTGATTTTTTTTCTTAAAAATGTTAATTGTAATCGTGTGCGGGTTTTAAGATACGTGGAGTGTGGTTTTTTTCTTATAGACTTGGAAATAGGAATGGTGTGCGGTTTTTAAGATATGGTATCAGGAATAATAATGAATGACAAGGCCTATATAACATATTTAGACCTTGTTGAGAATGGTCTATCTGAGATACCTATGAAGTCAAAACAAGAAGTATTTTAATTGACTTGGATTGACGATTACATCTTTAATAGACAATGAAGTGGCGAGTTCTCTGTACATTTTTAGTAGACATGTAAATAGGAAACGATTTCATTAAAAGAGAGAGAGAGAGAGAAAAAAAACACATTTTATCATTAAAAAAAAAAATTTCATTAAAAAAAAAATTTCATTAAAAAAGAAATTTCATTAAAAAAAAATTTTCATTGAAAAAAAATGTTCTTTAAAAAAAATATTTTTGTTTTCATTAAAAAAAGACATTTTTCATTAAAAAAAAATCATTAAAAAAAAATATGTCACTAGGAGTGTCTTTTGATTCAAGAGAATATCAATGTGAGTCCGAAGATTTAGGCTAATAGCTACCCGAGTGTAACCCGTAAATGACCTGTTTCAAATAAATTCTCCATTTTTAAAAGACTTTAGATATGGGAGAGTGTGTACAGTTGGACACAGGAATTCTTAGTACACCTCGCTCTGAGGAAGTACACCATTTCACACCATACTACACGACGAGTTTCTGTGTGAGTGTGTGTGGGGGGGGGGGGGGGGGGGGGGTCATCATCCAAGATCTATCTATTTATCTACATATGTATGTGTATATATATTATTATTATTAGGTGAGCTACAACCCTAGCTGGAAAAAGCAGGATGCTATAAGCCCAAGGGCTCCAACAGGGAAAATAGCCCAGCGAGGAAAGGAAATAAGGAAATGGATAAACGATATAAGAAGTAATGAACAACCAAAATAAATCATGTAAAAAAACAGCAACAACATCGTATATATATATATATATATATATATATATATATATATATATATATATATATATATGTGTGTGTGTGTGTATATATATGTATATATGTTTATATATACACATATATATATTTTTTTTCAAGATATATATATATATATATATATATATATATATATATATATATATATATGTGTGTGTGTGTGTGTATATATATATATATATATATATATATATATATATATATATATATATATATATATATATATATGTGTGTGTATATTCTTTTTTTTTCTCTTGAGACTTTGGCCCCACCAAACACCTTAGCCCTCTCCCACAGTATCTCTTTGGTTACACGCCACGCAGTAATGGTCAAACGGGGGTACCATTTTCTCAGAACGAGGTGTGCCGGGAATTCGCGTATCCAACCGTACCTTTTGATAGACATAGATTACATAAACTGGAATGCTGTAATTAGTGAATCTTAATATAAACATAAGACCTTTTATGTAACTTAGAAGATTTGTGTTGTCGACGTCTATGTATTTTTTTTTTAAGTAGAAATAGATATGTTCAAGTCAATGTGTTTGTTCTATACTGAATGAAAGTATTAGCGGGTGTCCTAAGTTCCTTTTAAAAATGATATGAAAACAATTGCTGTTCTTTTTATATTCACAAACTGTGGAGAGCTTTGTCGTTACAATATATATATATATATATATATATATATATATATATATATATATATATATATATATATATATATATATTGTAACGACAAAGCTCTCCACAGTTTGTGAAAATATATATGTATATATATACTATATATATATATATATATATATATATATATATATATATATATATATATATATATATTTATATATATATATACTATATATATATATATATATATATATATATATATATATGTCAAATATATAGGTATATATAATTACATACATGCACATACATCCGTCATCTATCACGACCAAAAAAAAAAAAAAAAAAAAATGCAGTAATATCCAGCAGCTCCCCCAGTCATCGTGAAATATCGTTCTGTAGCTTTTACTGTCTGGTCGTCCTACCGACCACATGTGGTGGGTGCCAGACCTTTTAAAAGACTCTAGAGGCTCCTAAAGACTCGGGCTTCTCAAGACTCTGAGGCTCTGAGTCTCCGTTAATGAGCGAGACCTCCTCCGCAGAATTGATGCTTCGGCCGGAAATTAGCCCCTAGTTCCTCCTCCCTCTCTCTCGCTTCCCTACCACGTGTGTTAACTGTCCACCTTTGCGTGCTTGCGTGTGGTGTGCGTGTGCTGTTATTCCTGACTGCACTTAGTGGAGGAAATGGAAGAGAAGATGAATGCTCTTCTTTTCTCGTGTTTATTTCTCTTCTGTACTCTTTTTTTCAGTTGCTCTAGCAAGCGTATGTCGATTAAAACATGCCGGTTATTAAAAACTTCTCGACTAGCAGTGAACTGCTGAGAGAGAGAGAGAGAGAGAGAGAGAGAGAGAGAGAGAGAGAGAGAGAGAGAGAGAGAGAGAGAGAGAGAGAGAGATTTTATGTGATCAGGTGAAGCAATGCATGGGAGTTATGTTGACTATCTGCTGAGTCATGAGCAACCATTGTCTGGCCCTCTTTGGTCCTAGCTTGGGTGGAGAGGAGGCTTGGGCGCTGATCATATAATATATGGTCAGTCTCTAGGGCATTGTCCTGCTTGCTAGGGCAATGTCACTGTCCCTTGCCTCTGCCATTCATAAGCGGCCTTTAAACCTTTAAGATACCCTTTACTGGAAGTTTAATGGTTAAGATAACATAAAACTTGCGTATATATAATTTGATATGCTCACGCATCTATATATATATATATATATATATATATATATATATATATATATATATATATATTTATATATATATATATATATATATATGTATATGTATATGTATATATATATATATATATATATATATATATATATATATATATATATATATAGAGGCCTATATACATATATACATACACACATATATGCATACGGCCCATTACCTAAGTAGTACACATCTGGGCTTGCATTCACCGTCTCCGTAGTTAGCTTCCGTCTTTCCCCGCACCGGTCCAAGCAGCTATATCAGCATTAGTTTGAGTCGTGAGGATAATCCTTGGCTCCTAATACCCTGACCTTGAAGATAATTGATTGATTTAAAGTTTTCTGGCATCCTGACATTTAAGGTCATTGACGCCCCTTGAAGATAAACTACGACTTTCGGGGTCACCAGTGTGACAGCCGAGAGAAAGGTAATGAGTCAAAGGCAGTATGCAATCAACTGCGTAACTTTATTAATGTTTGTATGTAGAGATTGCCTGGCCCTTTTGGCCAGACACGGGCTTTTGCAATCTTGCAGCCCGTAGAACTTTATTAAAGAACACTCTCCTTTATATACAAAACCTCAAGGCAACAGGAATTTTCATGTTCGAGAAACAGACAATGTTAGAGAGGAAAAACGCAGACATGTTTATTCTGGTTCTTTTTAGTGCGAGGGAAGAGCGCAGATACAAGCATAATATATACAATATAATTTATGTACGATCGTGTGACACACGGTTGGTACATATGTGATATGGTGTCCCTTACTGTAAAGAGAAAAATGCTTATAGTGGAATTTATAAGGTACATAATAAGAGTTACTTCATACGCCCACACAGAACCGTTGGTGGATTGACCAGTGAACAACATAGAAATTGATATCAGGGTTTACATTTATAGCTGATATAGCCTACATAACCGGGGGTGGAATTATTATTATTATTATTATTATTATTATTATTATTATTATTATTGTTATTATTATTATCATTCTTATTATTATTATTCTTATTCTTCTTCTTCTTCTTCTTCTTCTTATTATTATTATTATTATAGCCTACATAACCGGAGGTGGAATTTTTATTATTATTATTATCATTATTATTATTATCCAAGCTACAACCCTTGTTGGTAAAGGTGGTTGCTATAAACCCAAGGGCTTCAACACGGAAAATAGCCCAGTGATGAAAGGAAATAAAGAAATTAACTAAAATAGAAGTAATTAACAATTCATATAAAATACTTTAAGAACAATGACAACATTTAGATAAATATTTCATGTATAAACTATAAAAGGAGAATAATATCCTTTTGACCAACATTTTTTATTTATAATTTTTCATCCTTTTCCTTTTAAATCAAATGAAAATACCATTGTACTGAAGTAGCAATTACGATCTATAAATACATCAGAGGAGTTTCATTTTCATCCGTGAAAGATATAACCAATTAAATGAAAGTATATGATTTCTAATCAAGTTAGATTTTAGTCATTAGTTTCGCTTTAGGTTTTCAAACGACATTGCAGAAGAAAAGATATATTCTGGTATAATTTATTATTATTATTATTATTATTATTATTATTATTATTATTATTACGTTCTAAGCTACAACCTTAGTTGGAAAGCAGGATATGCTATAAGCCCAGGGGCTCCAACATGGAAAATAGTTCAGTGAGGAAAGGAGACAAGGAAAAATAAAATATTTTAAGAACAGTAATGACATTAGAATGATTTTAGATTGCTATTTTTTTTTTTTTTTTTTTTTTTTTTTTAGTGCAGTTAGATATCACTCTCTGGAAGCACGTTCGAATGCGTTACTCAGTCATTCTTGTCGAGAATTTAATTATTATGACGGATTTTGATTTCACTGGCTGCTAAAGACTTTCATGAGAGAGAGAGAGAGAGAGAGAGAGAGAGAGAGAGAGAGAGAGAGAGAGAGAGAGAGAAAATCATTTCGCAACGTTTGAATTAAACAAGTTTCATTAAGAACTTATTCTCCTTGAATTGAATCCATATTGGCTGATCTTGTTTTCCATAGGTAATGTTAATACTCGAAAAAAAGATCAAAATCTCATGGTTTGAATTCACATATATGCTTAACCATTTGAATATTCTAAATAATTGAAAAACAAATGTTGATGTTGGATATCCCTTATATGACGTCCATTATTTTTCCAAATAAATATTAGTGTCAGTCTCTGGAATACTATCCCTACTTCGGTTTTCTCTCGACTGAAAAGAAAATAACATTGAAAGAAACGTTCGCTTTAGCAGTGTT
>NC_090740.1:5849055-5851555 GCF_036898095.1 Palaemon carinicauda
GTTACTGTACTTAGAATATTTTATTTTTCATGGTTTCCTTTTCTCAATGGGCTATTTTCCCTGTTGGAGTCCCTGGGCTTATAGCATCCGCATCCTGCTTTTCCAACTGAGTTGTAGCTTAGCATGTAATAATAATAATAATAATAATAATAATAATAATAATAATAATAATAATGGGCTATTTTCCCTGTTGGAGTCCCAGGGCTTATAGCATCCTGCTTTTCCAACTAGGGTTGTAGCTTAGCATTTAATAATAATAATAATAATAATAATAATAATAATAATAATAATAATAATAATAATAATAATAATAATAAAACGCCCTTTGTTGACCTGATCTGCCGTAAGGTAATAGATAATTACATAGACTCTTTTAAGGAAGGAATAAAATCATAATTTTGTGTGCGTACGCTATATTAAAAATGTCTCTGAGGTACAGTTGGACACATGAACTCCTGTGACACCTCGCTATGAAGAACTGCACCTTCCAACACCCTTACTGCGCATCGAGTTTCTGTGTTTAGCCCAACCCACCATCTCTCCCTGTTTACAATATCTTATTGGTTACGCGTTGCGAAATTTTAGGCGATTTGATTTCCAAATTTTACTTAACCTAGCCATTGTCTGATTTGCTTTTTTCAATCTTTCACTAAACTAATTCTAGAGAGATTAGTTCACCAAACGTTTAACTGGGCTCCACAAGGCACTAGAAGAGTTGGAAGACCCAGGCCTACATGGCTGCGGACTCTAAAGTGCGAAGTAGGAGATGATGAATGGAGAAGTATTGAATTAAAAGCTCAAAGTAGAGACGACTGGCGAAATCTAACCGGGGCCCTTTGCGTCAATAGGCGTAGGAGGAGATGATGATGATGATGCGAAATTATGGAGGTGTGCCTTGGACTCCTGTATCCAACTGTACAAATCCTACGGCTGAAAGGTTTCTAGAATCTATACTTAATTTTTTTGAATGAGGCGCAATTGCACGACTCGCAAGGGTGCCCTTTTAGCTCAGGAAAGTTTTTTGATCGCTGATTGGTGAGTCATCTTTTCCAACCAATCAGCGATCAGGAAACTTTTCCAAACTAAAAGGGTACCCCTGCGAGTCGGTGCAAATCTGCCTCGCTAAAAAGAATTGACTATAGCGTCTCTCCAGCTCCTACTTTCAACCAAAAGTAAAGATTTGACGATTCATCCAAACAAACTTGATGTCTGGAATCAAAAGAAAATAATTGCAAGTTTTAAAAAGTAGGTCATTCCAGACTGTTGCCTTGGTCATCTGTTCGTCTGTGCTGTTCATGTTATTGTAGAGAACTTTTGAAATTATTATTGTTGTTATTATTTTGTTTGTTTGTTAATCATAGTGTAGAGACTGGTTGTATTGTTATTATTTTTTTTTTTGTTTGTTAATCACAGTCTACAGAGACTGGTTGTTTGTAGTGTCGGGTTCCGGGTTGCATCCAGCTTCCTGAGGAGTCCATCACTCTCCTTACTAAATGTGCTGTTTCAAGTAGCACGATCTTCTGCACAAGTCCTTCGGCTATATAGGCTCCTGCCATCTCGAGATTCCTTTTTAGTTAGGGTCTCTAGTGCTCCTATTATTAGTGGTAATACTTCTACCTGCATAATCCATATCCTGAATTCAATTCGTAAGGCCTGGTGTTATTATTATTATTATTATTATTATTATTATTATTATTATTATTATTATTATTATTATTATTATTATTATTATTTCAAGGCACTCGTTAGAAATGACAGCATCATCTGTCATATTCAGATTAACTGATCTTCACTCCCTCAACTTAGTATCAACATATCATGCACATTATGTATTAATTTAAAGAGACCTACGAATTATTTTAGAATTTTTTGAATTCTTTCCCAGCGTCTTTTTTTCCCCCTTTATCATATTCATGCTCTATCGCTTCTTTCTTTATTAAGTCCAATCTTAATTCCTTCCCTTTCGCTTTTTCTTGTTCTCCTTTGGCCTGGTTTAGATAAATCTCACCAGGTTTGATATGCATTTCACTCTATTCAAAGATGAAGAAAATTATCTGGGTTATTTCTAACGGTTTACGTGAGATTTCAGTAATCATTGATCAAATCTTCTCAGATTAGTCAATAACTGTGCAGCTATTCACGTTTATTAAAGGAATTGTTGTGATTAATGAGTACAGACCATCTCTAATCATCCGTTGAATAAATTTGCCATTTCTCTCTGGTCTTTAAAAAAAAAATGAAATAATAAACCCAATGACGGAATGTAGTTTCTGCAAGCTCACTATCCTTGTGAGCTAAGGATGTGGCGTTTGGGAGAGCCTGTGGGTCTACCTGCTGAGGCATCAGCAGCCATTGCCTGGCCCTCTCTGATCCTAGCTTGGGTGGAGGAAGCTCGGGTACTGATGATGTGTATATATGATCAGTCTTTAGGGCATATTCTTACTGGCGCATTGTCACCGTCCCTTGCCTCTGCCATTTACAATCGGCCTTTAAACCCTTA
>NC_090740.1:5876555-5879055 GCF_036898095.1 Palaemon carinicauda
ATATATATATATTGTGTATATGTATATATTTATGCATCTATTCAATGAAACAATGAACACCGATAGGTATTTATGTTCTTCTGATCACCCCTAAAGAATAATCTAGTCTACAAATGGAGTGTAACAAGAACTTTTATTCGCTCGATGACTCTATTTTTCACGCTTTAAAGATGGGGTGGGAGGGGAGGGGAGACCCAGGTGGAGGAGTCCGGAAGGGGTGGGGGGTTGCTGTGATTTGGGTGGGATCAGCAATAAACGTACCTCTTATTTGGTTGATAGAAAATTTAGTTCCGTTCCGTTGAGTTCACGCGAAGTTAACGGCTCGCGAAATCGTAACATTATCGAGCTGATTTTCTAGTGATGACGTGTCCTGTAAATTGATTGATTGGTTTAGATACTTGGCGTTGCGAGTATGGAGGTACGCATTCTTTGAAGAGAGTACGTGATGGGTGTTCAAGATGAAGGTAGGAAGGTAATGAAAGCTGTATTTTGTTGAAAGTTCAAATGAAAATCTTCAGTTATAAATCTTTAGAAGTATTTCGTCAAGATCCAGTGATAATCATCATCATCATCATCTCCTACACCTATTGACGCAAAGATACTCGGTTAGATGTCACTAGTCGTCTCTATCTTGAGTTTTTAATTCAATAAATCTCCATTCATCATCTACTTCGCGCTTCATAAGCCTCAGCCATGTAGGCCTGGGCCTTCCAATTCTTCTAGGGCCATGTGGAGCCCAATTAAATGTTTGGTGAACTAATCTCTCTTGGGGAGTCCGAAGAGCATGCCCAAACCATCTCCATCTACCCCTCGTCATGATTTCATCCACACATGTCACTCGAGTGATCTCTCACATAGTTTCATTTCTAATCCTGTCCTGTCATTCAATTCCCAATGTAATATAAAAACCTTATTCAAATCACGTCTGAGTTTTATGAGATTATTTTTATTGACATTTCATAGTAATTCATTCATATGATTAGAGTACTGTTCATGAAAAGTGTATCCGGAAGAGAATACTTTGTTTGACAGACATACCTCAATTAATTTCTTTATGTTATCAAAGGAAAACCGGTGTGAATATGGGGCTTGTGTCTCAGGTAGAAATAGTATATATGCCCGTGGTAAAAAAAAATCAATATCTAGTCATACGATACTATTCGTAAAAAGGAATTTATAGGTTAAATTCCCCTTACCCCCATGGACGTACCGGTAAGTCCTTGCAAAAAAATGCTATAAATTTTTTTTTTTTCATATTTTTGATAATTTTTTTTGAGAAAATTCAGGCATTTTCCAAGAGAATGAGACCAACCTGACCTCTCTATGACAAAAATTAAGGCTGTTAGAGCAATTTAAAAAAAAATATATATACTGCAAAATGTGCTGGGAAAAAAATAACCCCCTGAGGGTTAAGGGTTGGAAATTTCCAAATAGCCTGGGGGTAAAAGGGTTAAAGCAACTGGAAATAAAAGAAGATAAAAATAAGCAGGAAAGAGTCGATAAGAAAGAAAGAAAAAAAGAAAAGAAAGAAATAGCTTAGAGGTTGAAACCGGTAAGTTGTATAAAACAAAAAAAAATGTCGACATTGCTGAGATAGGAGTGTTGTCCCAAGAGTGTTCCTATGGGGTTCAAGACTTATTGATCTACCGTTATGCCGATTAATGAAAAAAAGCACTGACGGTGACTGATGAAAAGTGCGGGAAATATGTCAGATTTTATCTTCTATATATCTGAATCTTATGTTTCATTTACAGGTTATAAATATATTTTGATGTGACTTTTTCTATTGTTGAAATGATGCAATTCCATAAAAAGCACTTGCTTACGTAAGCATTCCCATATAAATATGTTTTGGGAATTAAGCATTTCTTCTTGTTTTGTGATTTGAGGAAAGTAGACCAAAAAAATAAAAAATAAAAAAAGATGAACCCTAATTTCGTTGGGAGGTCTAAGAAGGACCCAAAAAATCTGACTGGGCTTGGCTCTAAGAGGGCCGGTGCCGTGTCCTGCATAGCCAAAAATTTCGAGACTGTTGAAAATGGGTCGCAGCTGGAGCCAATGAGGGATCCTCTAAGGATGGGAAGACAGGGAAATCCCTTTCAGAGGGGAGAGGAAGGCAGGGACTCTCAGTTTGGATCAAGGAGGGGCTTCCAGAGGTCAGACTCCTTCAGGTCATCACAGAACCTCATCAACTACAGACAGCAACGAAGGAGAACTGAGAATGGTAGTGAAGATTTCCTTGACCAGAGAGCTGGCCAGATAGAGCAGAGACAGGCAAGCCACGATCAACAGCAACATCAGGAGAGATTACTCCAGCAGAAGCAGCAAAAACTGAGGTCCCAGCAAAGACAACAGCAACTTCTGCAGCAGCAACAGCAGCAACTTCTGCAGCAGCAACAGCAGCAACTTCTGCAGCAGCAGCAACAACAACAACAGCAGCAGCAGCAGCAGCTTCAGCATCAGCAGCAACTCTTGGCTCAACAGACACAAAATAGTCAAC
>NC_090740.1:5884055-5886555 GCF_036898095.1 Palaemon carinicauda
AGAGCTTTCTTATCTATTCTACCGAATAATAGATCATTTATCAGGTGTGATTTTGACATTTTCATTGTGGCAATTGTTATAAAAATCACTGTTTTACTTAGAAGTCTAAAATTAAATCTTATATCAGTAATAAATAGATATTTAATGCCATATGTATCACTGAAGTCTACATACCACCACATGTCTGAGATATGCATAGGTCACTTTTCACAAAATTTCTCTCATACCATTCAGGGTTTAAAATATCCATAGTTAAATAGTAATATTTAGGAATAAAAATTACCAGAAACTATTTTTTAAAGTGGTGCAGTGAGCTCCATTTTCTTTCAGTCAGGGCTAATGACGATATTTGTTTAACACATCTCCGTTTTCTATCTTTTTGAAGAAAACGGGAAATAAGTACAATGTATTTTTAAGGGGTGACTATGATGAACTTCTAAGAGTATAATGTCCAAAGCTCTCCATCGAACTATAAATACCGTCGAATCTCTGAGATTTCTTGTTCAGAGGAATATTTTTTTTTTTTTTTATGCAGGGTTATCAATATGTACTTATTTCATCATATTTAGCCTGTTTGTGGGACCGCTTTCACGCTTGGTAGAAAATTGAAAGTACCAGTTTAACATAAGAGTCTAGAAAACTTTCAGAAATACACGATTTTCATATATACAAGAAATTTCTCCCTTCTTTAACATAATGTTTTGAATATTTTTATACAAAGTTTTAAAGATATGTGAAAAAAATTAAAGAACCACATTTTTTTTTATTTTTCGGTTTTTTCACACGTACTGTATATTTATATATATTATATATAATTTATGTAATAAATCTCTCTCTCTCTCTCTCTCTCTCTCTCTCTCCTCTCTCTCTCTCTCTCTCTCTCTCTATATATATATATATATATATATAAGTGTGTGTGTGTGTGTGTGTGCGTATATGTGTGTATATACACACTCACACGTGCATATATATATATATATATATATACATATATATATATACATATATATATATACATACATATATATATATATATATATATATATAATTTATAACATGATATATATGTGCTTGTTTATGTCTATATATAGAAATATTTACGTACATACATTATATATATATATATATATATATATATGTATAATATGTGGTGTGTGTTTTCTGCAAATAAACAGAAAAAATTCAAGCAAAATGTACTTCTCTACCGCTTTTGCGACCCTTCGGTTAGAGAACTGCTGTTATCCCATGCCCCTTAGCTCCAACTTTTGACACTGAATATGACAGCAGAGTGTCTATGACCACCTGTCTTACACCACGGGTTGTCTGACACAAGGCATGTGTGCATGTCTGCACGTATGTCTGTGTATGTACAGTGTAAGTGTGTTCTTGTCTGCACGTATGTCTGTGTATATACAGTGTAAGTGTGTTCTTGTCTGCACGTATGTCTGTGTATGTACAGTGTAAGTGTGTTCTTGTCTGCACGTATGTCTGTGTATGTACAGTGTAAGTGTGTTCTTGTCTGCACGTAATGTCTGTGTATGTACAGTGTAAGTGTGTTCATGTCTGCACGTATGTCTGTGTATCTACAATGTAATGTGTTCATGTCTGCACGTATGTCTGTGTATCTACAATGTAATGTGTTCATGTCTGCACGTATGTCTGTGTATCTACAATGTAATGTGTTCAATGTCTGCACGTATGTCTGTGTATCTACAATGTAATGTGTTCATTGTCTGCACGTATGTCTGTGTATCTACAATGTAATGTGTTCATGTCTGCACGTATGTCTGTGTATCTACAATGTAATGTGTTCATGTCTGCACGTATGTCTGTGTATCTACAATGTAATGTGTTCATGTCTGCACGTATGTCTGTGTATCTAAAATATGTGTTCATGTCGGTACGTATGTCTGTGTATCTACAATATAATGTGTTCATGTCTGCACGTATGTTTGTGAATGCTCAGTATAACTCTCTGAATGTATTCAAGTTCAAACTTGATTATTTCTATGTTGATCCCTACATTAAGGGGTCGGTTGCCTGATGCACACTCTTTCATGACTTTTATAAAGGCATAGATATTTTAGAATATTTAAGAGAAGAACGTCCCAGTTTAAGAAAAGGCAGTTATATTAAATACTGATGGTAGAAGCATTAAGTCTTTCATTATAGCAGCTAAATGCTTCAACTTTCGGATGCCTGGAATGGAAAAGTAGTTCCTTTTGATACTGATTTAAATAGAACAGTCTGAGGATTGAAAATAGAAATGTACTTCCATTTCTGGAATGATTTTATAAACAAGCTTATGAGAATCCTACTACTATGGCAACTAAAGATAACACTAATATATCTGGTGAAGTCAATACACAAGTATTTATTTATTAAGGACCATTTTCTTCTTCTGTGATAAATATAGTATCGGAACCAAGAATGAATCAGAATCCACAAAGAACAGACTTCTGCTACATAAGATACTTAACCTTTCGTGTAACGATCCAGC
>NC_090740.1:5891555-5899055 GCF_036898095.1 Palaemon carinicauda
TTCTCCCCCCCCCCCGCCCCCTTACCCGAGGGACCGGATAAGGTATTATATAGGGGAGATACGACCAGGGTATGACTACTACTTCTCCCCCCCCCGCCCCCTTACCCGAGGGACCGGATAAGGTATTATATAGGGGAGATACGATTTTATACTTCTATTATCTCCATCATAATGTAATATACTTTGTACTGTGTTTTTATACCCTTTTCTGAGGGAGTATACCTTAACGTGGTTCAAGTATTTGCGCATTGCCATGATCAGCAAAGCTGCACTATCAGGGCCACCCATACTAATTTGGTTTGCTGTGAGCGATCAGACGAAAATCCCCCACCATCACCAATCCGCACTGGCAGCGCTATGATGTAAACAGCCCAACCCCCCAGACACGAATAAAGATATATCTGAGACCTTTTTCATCCTGTGGACTAGAAACAGGTGCATTTGTTATTATTGTTGTTGTATGCTGAGACTAGTATATGATATGTATTATGTGTACACTATTCAGATGAATAACAGTTACTTAAACTGTTATATCAGTAATTATGAATAATTTATGTAGATAGTAGGCAGGCAAATATACCGAAAATAGTGAGAGAGAGAGAGAGAGAGAGAGAGAGAGAGAGAGAGAGAGAGAGAGAGAGAGAGAGAGAGAGAGAGAGAGACTATATACATATGAAGCATACACACGTGAAATAAAGATTTGTACAGTAAATGATTTGGGAAAATAAAGTAACGGGTCTTGTTCTTCGAAAAGGGAAAACATGGTTCGAAATAGCGGTAAAAATTCGAAAGAAGAAGAAGAAGAAGAGATTTCCATCTATTTTTTCAATTGCTTTCACTTTCTTTTACTCTAGTTGTTAATGTCAACTTTCGATTGAAAGGAACCGTGATCTTCAGTTGTCTGTCATTTGGAAACTGATAAAGAAAAGAAATAAGAAAAAGGTTGGTTTACCGATTTTTCAATGGCCGATGTTGATGATTTTTTTTTTCAGGTTTGTTTACGGTATGTGAGGTTTTGTATGTTTGTAAACATACATATATCCCCTATATGATAAAGAGCAAGTGTATGGCTATACTTTATATATATATATATATATATATATATATATATATATATATATATATATATATATATATATATATATATACATATATATATATATAATATATATATATATATATTATATATATTATATATATTGTATATAATATATATATATATATATATATATATATATATATATATATATATATATATATATATATATATATATATATATATATATATATATATATATATATATCATTCCGATCACGCTCAGCTGCAAGACGTATTGGCTACGGGTAGGGGGGAGAGCCCGAAGAGGGAGTAGTCATACCATGGTGAGAGGGATTGTAGTTAGGAGAGTAGGAGGATGTGAGAAGAGTTGAATCTGTGCGTGTGTGTGTGTGTGTCTGTGCATATCTATCTATATATTATCCGTCAAATTTGACGGGTCGCGTACGCTAGAAGACGATAAAGGTTTATCCATACAGTCTAATAATGTTCTATCTCTATGCTCAAGTGTAATATGATGATTCTTACAAGAAGGAAGAATATTTTATAAATTCTCGCGTGACATATTTCAAGAATTAAGAACTATATGGCAATCATAATTTTAAAGTACATATGCATCTGGCTCTTACTTCATCATTCAGTACAGAGAATTTTAACAAAGAAACAATATTTATATTAGAAGGTACACGTATATCTGATGCCGTCTGGAAGATTACTTCTTATTGGCCCGTTAAAGTTACCGAAAGAAATTCTTCAAATTTTCTCCCTTGTTGAAATTATTGTATAAAATTAATTATCATCTTTTTAGTTAATTTTCAGTGTTATTAATAAATATCTTACTTAATTATCAATAGTGCAATTAATCATTAAATAATTTCGATCTCTCGATTAGCTAATATAATATCCCTTTCGGTAATATCAGCTGTCAGTCAATTGTTAGATATCACGATCAAGTTCAGAATTCATTTTAAAAAGAAATTACGACGATTTTGTCCCTATGTGAAAATATTGTGTAAAATTAATTTTCATCAGTTTATTTAATTTTCAATGCTATTAATGATTATCAAACTTCATTAACAATATCGCAATTAATTATTAAATATTTTTAAAGTCTCAATTAGCCAAAGCTTTCATTACTTCTCTCAATCAATTGTTAAATTTCACTATAAATTTTCTAATTAATCAGTAGCTTGCATATCATTTCAAATGTCATAATAGACTGGTAAGCTTCACCAGATATCATAGTTAACTTTTGCTCTTCGCGTTTGATGTCATTTTAATTTTGAAGTCTTCATTAACAATTACACTTGATTTTTTATGTCACATCTTACTCCTAAACTTGATTTTCGAAGCCACAGTTAAGGCGAGGCTTCTTGTAATAACTATTTTAGTTTGACGCTAAAATAGAATTACTTTCTACACTAACATATATAATTTCTTGGGGTGAATCATTTGTGGCTATAATTTTGTTTTTTAGTTGCAAAATTTTATCCATTACTTTTGGTTATATATTTATATTTTATTTTGTTATTATCGTAATTACTTTTCGAAAAGGTGAAAGAGGAAAGATAAATCCCACTGGGAAATGACTTAGGCCTCCATAGGGTTGGGGGGGTTGGGGGGGGGGGGGCGGGGGGGGGGTGAGGGCTATGTGGTAACGTCCCTGCCTGGTGATCGCCAGACTGGAGTTAGAGTCCCGCTCAAACTCGTTCGTTCCTTTTGATGCTGCAACCTCACCATCCTTGTGAGCTAAGAATGGGGAACTGGGATAGCAATAGGTTTACCTGCTGAGTCATCAACATCCATTGCCTGGCCGTTCTTGGTCCTAGCTTGGGTGGTGAGGGTGCTTGGTTGCTGATCATATGGATACATGGTCAGCTTCTAGGGCATTTTCCTGCTTGATAGGGCAATGTCACTGTCCATTGCCTCTGCCATTCATGAGCGGCCTTTAAACCTTTAAGAAATCAAGTAGGCCTCTTGTACTACAATCAATGATTAGGATCTTAGATGATTGACAGTTTTGGTGGGTCGGAGCTACGGGGGAAAACGACTTGCTGATGAGCTGGTGATTAGCAGTCTCCGGTGCCATCCCTCTAATGCTAATAGGTACTTGTTGCTAATTCTATAGTATTTAAGCAGTAATATAAACCAGTATCTATTATAATATGCCTTGCATTTTAGAGATATGTTTGATCTTCACTAATGTAGAGGAGTCATGCAAGGAGGCAGGTCTTAAATTTCAAAGTATTTATCGTTTATATGTGAAGGTTCTTATTGTTTTTCTGAGCAAAATAAACAGTAATGTAAAATTGATGCTGAATAACATCTAAACATATTTGATGAACAATAGCTTCAGCAGTTTTTAATATTTTAAATTTTAACTATAACATTCTTGCTTTTGATTGGTAATCAATTTCAAACTGATTTACATTATTTGATTTGAAAGTGCATTAGATAGTTTATTTCTGTTAAGATATCATAGACGTTTGTGTCAGTGAACCGTCACAAATGATTGATTTTTAAACTATAAGGAAAATATAATTGAGAACTCTGAAAAGGAAATAACGAGTTTCGAAGAAAACTTCCCTTATTATAAACTCAGTTTTCTTGGGATTGATTGCTCGTGATAGGTGTAACTTGAGGAACTAATTATTTGTAGATTTACAGCCAGCGATTGCGGGAAAAGAAAGAAGGAAAGAACCAACAGGTGGGTGGATAGAAGGGGGTTGGGGGATTGGCTGAGGGAACTAGGTCTGGGTGGCATACGTAGGTGCCGAGGGGGGTTGAGAGTAGGGGCTGGGAGCGATAAGATGGAGGCACGGACGCCATATGTCAGAGTTGTGGACGCTCCGAAGGCCTGCCATTGGTCGGCCGTTGAGTTCAGTAGATCATCATGGCGCCTTCTGGCTCTTTGCTGAACAGTTGGCAATACAGGATTGTCCAGGAAACCAGAAACAACGACTGCTAACGTCAGTTTACCAGTGCCATACTTACCTTTGGATTGCAATGGATGTTTTTGCTGTTTTTGAGTGAACATTTAAGTGCCATGTTTCACCATACTTGCAAGTGTCCATTAATTCAGTTGATTGAGGTCTTAACTTGATGTGTCTAATGTGAAGCTTGAAACTATATTCAAATGGTTGATTTTGGCGTTCGATAAACGGTCTGTTTTTCTATTTGCTTCTCTATCTGTTTCAGTGTGTGATACATTTCGCCATGAATTTATAATACTTTAATCTATATAGTGATTTTATAGTAATGATAATCTTTGATATCGTGAGTGAAAAGTGTGTTAATTATTTTGTTTAATTAGCAACATTCTTCGACATGAATTATCAACAAAATGAATAATTTCACAATTTTTGCATAAATCTGTGTACAGGAGCAAATCTGTGTATTTCACTTTACATGTGACCGTTAATACTGTTAATTGATTAATACTCGATGATATAAAAGGAGATATCGTTATTAACTTAATTGGAACTGAATGTTCATTTATAAACCTATAAAGAGTCAAGTGAAGCGTACATCTAAAACGGAAATGCTCAAAGGTAATGTATGTGGCACTCGGGATGTGAGACGGTGAACCCACACGTCCGGGCACAGGGTCGACTGTGGAGAGATTTAGGTGGTATGGAAGGTGTCATGTTCCCGCCAGTACCTGACAGGTCACTGAAGGGCACCAATGCCCGCTTCCCTCCACCTCCAGATTCCTCCTCCCCAGACTCCATCCTGCCTAAGAGGAACACATCCTTCCTGTGGAATAAAAACATACAGGGCAGTATTGACTTGGATGGGTCTTTTGATCAGGACTCCTTCTTTCAAATGCACAAACACTTATTGGCTGAAAGTGATCAATCAACTGAGCTTGAAAAGAGTCTCTACGAACGTAGGAAGGGCATAGCAGGCACCTACTCTACTCTGGAGAGTAAAACCCATTCAGAATTCACCTCTGCTCACGAAACGCAGCTATATGCTGGGATGACAACGCCGTATGACGAGCTAACCTATGAGGAGACACTCTTTGAAGTGAAAGTCGATGGGGTAAAACCTCCAATTGTTGAAAAAATGGAGAGCCCGCTGCCACAGACAAGTGAGGAGGAAACAGCACTCCAGAACTTCTTAAAACAAAGACAGTTGAGTACTAGAAATAAAAGAAACTTACCAAAACTAGAACCAAAGAAATTGCAGTCTGACGTTGACATGCTAAGTAACGGGACGGAAGAGAAAGGTTACCCCAAGAAGAGTAACATTCCTCGAAGAAACCCAAGTTTAGCACCGCAATCAGGTCTGGACAGACCAAGGTTGAAGCTTCGAAGTGAGAGTCTTCGCAATGGGCATAGCGGTCACCACCACCATCGTTCAGTTGAGAACAAGCATAACTATGATGGCATGCTGTCCGAGGGATTGATAAAATCTTATATTGAGGAGCGTATTAAGGCAGTCGAAAGGCAGATAAGAATGGAAGTGACCGAAGAAGCTCATATGCGAAAACATACTAGACCAAAACCTAAGACTCCTTTCCCAGATATGTCCTCTGCTAATGCCCCTACTCCTGGTCCTTCAAACAGTTCAAGCAAAGAATTCATCCTCCGGGAAATTGCAGCTGTTTTAGCTGCAAAGGGATACCTGCCAAGCGTTCAGGCTCAGAATCAAGGGTTACTCAAGTTTACAGAATCATCTCATTTTAATGAGTTGCACGACAAGGGGCATCTTGACAGAGATGATACCTTACGACCAGGCAGCTCCATAACTAGTTCTAAGTTAGGAAAAGTTCAGCGATATAAGGCTGCCTCACCAAGGAGCTCACCGCTTAGAGCTCGAAAAGGGGGACAGAACTCTGCAAGCAGCACATACAAGAGTCATAAAGAGTCCAACAGAGATACTAGTCTAAGATCCATTCAAGATTCACCAAAGTCCAAGAGAAGTAGTCATTTTAGCACCCATTCTGTTGCAGAAGTGGCCGATTTAAAAAGGAGAAAGAGGAAAACCAATGGTTCACGAAGCAGTTTGACAAGTCTCTTGCGCACCCAAGATTCTTCCAGTAGTGATACAGACCTTGCAAATACCTTTCGTTCTCGGCAACAGAGTATTATTAGCAAAATATCTACTACTCATGCTCATCCATCAGACATGGGTAATAACTGTAGCGACAATCAAGGTAATTTGAAGCAGGGTATATATGCATCACCAAGCTTTCCTGCTAATGAGCAGTCAACATCTCTGAATGAAAGTAATAAAACTCATGATGAAAAACCACCACAAGTGGTTCATTCAGAGAAAAATATTGAAAACCCACAGCCTTTACCTGGGTTGAAAAATGTAGTTGAAGTTAAAACAGAACAGGTATCTGCTACCACAACACCAAGCAAGCCCTCTGAAGAAACTAGCAATGCAGCGCCTGAACTAGCCCCTAAAGCTAACCGTCGTATACCCCCTCCTCGCCCTCCGGCACCATCGATACCCATATACCAGTCCATCTCACCTTCGGGGTCATCTCATTACCAGCAAATTCAGGGACAGGTATTAACTGCAACTAAATTGCTTCCACCAGTTATACCACCAAAAGGTCCACCCCCACCAGTACCCAAAAGGCCCAAGAGGATATGGAATCCTCATAGCAAACCAGAGTTACCACTGCCTGCTAAGTTGTCCAGCTCAGTTCCCGCAGCCCCGGAAGCTAAAATCTTACCCTCAGTTAAAGAAAATAAAACATATGTCTCTAAGGAAGAGGTCTCAGTAACGTCATCTCCTTCTGAATCCCCAGTCTCAAAAGCAACGACGACCTCGACTATCGAGAGCGAAAATACAACGGACACCGGCATCACCTGTATCACGAACCAGACGCAGGAGACGCAGTTGTCCCTGACTCAGGAGACCGTCGAGAAAGATCCTTCAGAGGAATCTAAAGAAGCAGCGAAGGACTCTGCAAGTGGGTCACCGCAGAGGGTCTCTCGAGACCAGCACGTGGCCGGGAGCAGGGGAGATTGCCGGGAAGGATCCCCCCAGCAGAGTAGTCCTACTAGACAGTCCTTGGGACGTTCTTCAGCCACATCCCACCATAACGAAGATCGCTCGGAAACAGATTACTTTCTCATGGATGATCACACAGCAGGTAGGCCCACGTCTCATGAAGTTAGGTCTTTTCTTATGAAGGCTTTTAGACTTCTTTTATTCTAAATACCCTTAGTTTGGTCTTCATTTCTTGTCATTTGGAACAGATATAATCTTTAATTCTTTCTTCATCATCTTATTTAGTTTGGACTTTATTTCTTGTCATTTTGAGAAGGTAATCTTTAATTCTTTCGTCATTATCTTACATAGTTTGGTCTTTATTTCTTGTCATTTTGAATAGATATAATCTTTAATTCTTTTTTCATTATCTTATATAGTTTGGTCTTCTTTTCATATTACCTCAATTTAAAAAGATAGCATCTTTTAAT